>NW_009694022.1:0-9258 GCF_000703405.1 Apaloderma vittatum | reverse complement strand
AAGAGTGGCTGCTGCAGGGATGGGGGAATCTTCAGTGGTTTGAGGAAGATGAAGGAGAAGGGTCGAAGACACAGCGAGTAGGAGAAGCAGGAGCATGTGGTAACTAGTAATCTGTGTGGCATCAGTCTTTCATCATGGAGGCTGTCAACCCCCACTTCCCTAGCTGTGGTCAGTTCCGGGTGCCTGCCTCCTGCCACCCCTGCCTAGTCCCTGCTAGTTGCCCTCCTCATGGTTTTCCTTGCGAGAACAGCCTCTTACTCATAGGACGCAGTTCCCCGTCTCTCCTTTGCTGATTTCTTCAGTTCTCTAGCTGGCTGGGGACAGCAGGAGAGGACACAAGCAATGTATCTCAGGAGAGCAGAGAGGAAAAGATGATGAAGAACTTAACTGCTGCTGGAACTTGCTCCTTATTGGTAGGAGTGGCACGACAGTGAGCTGCTTGTGACTTGGTGGTTCTGGGACCTCTGCCAGAACATCCATTTGGTGTGAGCTTTGTGTGGTGGAGTGATACAAATACCAGAGGGGCTCGCTGAAACCAGTGACTCTCAGCTTGCTTTTTTATTTTTATTATATTGTTAGGCTTTTAAAGTGACTTGAAGTACTTTTTATCTGTACTAAAACAGGTCTTTCTAAAGCCAGCATTAGTAAGGAAATGCTTGAAACTTAGGTGCAGTCATTGAGGTTAGAGAGACTAGAGCAGGTGGCTTGAGTGTTCAGACCATCCACCCCATTCCTGGTGGATTCCTCCCTGAGGTTTGTTTTCTTGTTGTAACAGAAACTGTGTATCAAGGCCAAAATGCTGAATATCTCCCTTTTTCCTCTCTGAACTGGAATTTGCTTTTACCAGAGTATAAGGGGAACTGGAGGCCCCTGGGAGCCCTTATGCCTGTGGAAGGTAGGGAAGGCTGATCAGTCATTTCTACTGGTAGTAAGCTACACTTTTCAATTTGTGTGTTAAATGATAAAATTAATCTTGGGGCTGTCTTTATTTTTTTATGTGAAGGAGAGAAAAAAAGCAAGGGAGAAACTGATTCTCCCATATTTGTTCTATTCAAGATAATAATGAAAAAGAGCTCTTCACATGTGGTTCAAGGTAATAACAAAAAAGAGGTCTGAGTGTGGTTAGGGTGTATTTGTCCACCAGCCCTGTAGAAACAAACTGCAGCCAGAGTGAGACACCTTAGCAACACAACTACCTGTTCTGAAATTTTCTATCCTGAAATTATTGGTTTATTTTCCCTCCAGAATATCTAAATTGAAATGAGGACAAGTTGCCAAGCTGATTTATTAGTGAACAGTGGTGAAATTGGTTAGAACTCACCTGTCTTTCTTCCTAGTGTCCTCATGACCTTAAGGGCCAATTTTATGTTAAAGCACAATGGAGATTTGAGTATCTTACATTTGTGTCTCCCTGGTGCCCTGTTTCTGCTAAAATCCCTGTCATGAATAAAAATACTTGTTTTACTTTTGCTATGGCGTGTTGTACATGTTGTTACATGTATGGCCTGTTCTATCCCATCATATGACAGTGCACATCAGTGGATATCTCAGGGTGATTTGCATTCTAAGGCCTCTATGTGTGTGTTTGTAAAAGACCAGTTTCTTAGTAGCAAAGCTATTTTTCCATTTTGGCTCTATTCTGAACATGTCCGGGAACCTTTGTGTCTTTTTCTAATGACTCGTGTTTAGGAGTTTAAAATGGAAATAATTTCTCAGCAGCTTTATGTATGTAGACCAAACCAATTGGTGTGTGTGCCATAGAAACTCTGTAAGTAAATTAGATATAACTTCAAGAGCTAGTGGTTATATCCTCACTAGTAAGGACAGTTAGTGTAAAGGCAGGAAGGGATACAGCTGCATGTATTAGTCTGGCTTGTTTGGCTGATTTTATTACTCTAAACCTTGTCCATATGCTGAGCAGAATTCAAGTGGCTTCCCTTATTCCCTTATGCTTGCCCTTATTCAGTGGAGTTCTTAATCACAAACCTAACTTCAAGCATGTGGGTAGTCCCACTTATCACGAGTGTTGACAAAACCATCTCTGAGAGTCCATTTGCTGACTTCTCTAAATACAGCCTGTTGTATTTTCCGATAACATAAGAAGGGATATTTGACCATGCGACCTCTATTATCTTCCCTTTCCTGCTTTTTCACCCCCAGAACACATAAGCTTCTTTCAGGCTGGAAGAATTCAATTCCACTTAACGGAGCAGATGAGGCATGGACAGAGAAATGTTTATCAAAAAGGCTAAGAGAACAAAATTCTACAGAGCATGGAAATTTCAAAACAGATTAGTTTGCAGCAAGGGGCAAGTGACTTTTCAGTGTGGCAGAATGATATCCTTAATGAAAAGAATTTCTACTTCCACCTGCACAGTCACAACATCACAGAATGGTTGAGGCTGGCAGGGACCCTTGGTCATCATCTAGTCCACCCTTCTTGCTGAGAGCAGGGTCAGCCAAGGCTGGTTGCTCAGGACTTTGAACCGTCAGATTCTGAGCATCTCCAAGGATGGAGACTCCACAACCTCTCTGGGCAACCTGGTCCAGTGTTTGATCACTCTCTCAGCAAAAAAATTGCTTGTGTTTAAGCTGAGTTTCCTGTATTTGAATTTGTGCCTGTCATCCTGTTGCTAAGCGTGACTGAGAAGAGCCTGGCTTCCTCTTTCTTACTTCTCCCCATCAGGTTTACAGACCTGGATAGGATCCCCGTGAGTTTCTCCAGCCTGAATGCTCAACAGCTTTCTCAGCCTCTCCTTGTATGTCAGATGCTCCAAGCCCTTTCATCACCTTCCTGGCCCTTTGGTGGACTCTGCCTGGCATGTCTATGTCTCTGTTTTTCTCAGGAACTCAGCACCAGACCCAGCCCTCTGGCTGTGCCGTACCAGGGCTGAGTAGGTGGGAAGGATCCCTTGACCTGCTGCTGATGCTTTGCCTAATGCAGCCCTGGAGGCTGCTGGCTGGCTTTGCTTCTGGATCGTGGTCAACTTGTTCATCAAGACCCCAAGATCTTCTCTGAGGACACCAGCCTATACTTGTGCCCAGGGTGACTCCTGCCCAGGCACAGGACATGGCGTTTCACTTTGTGGAGCTGCAGAAGGTTCCTGTTGGCCCACTTCTCTGGCCTGTCCCCCTCCTGCTGGATGGCAGCGCGACCCTCTGCTGCGTCAGACACTGCCCAGATTTGTGTCATCTGCAGAGTTTGATGAGGGTGCCTGCTGTCCCGCCGTCCAGATCCTTGAGAAAGAGGTTAAGTAGTCTTGGCCCCAGTATCTTTTGCTGGGGCACACCACTAGTCACTTGCCTCTGTCTGGACTTTGTGCCGCTAACTGCAGCCCTTGAAGCCCGACAGCTCGTTTTGTTTTCAGTCTGCCTCACTGTCTGCGTAACTAGACCGAACTACAGCCCTTGTCTAACTAGGATGTTATGGGAGACAGCGTCAAAGCCATTACTAAGTTGAATTAGACAGCATCTACTGGTCTCCTCTCAGTCATCTCATTGTAGAAGGCTGTCAGGTTGGGCTGTCAGGTTGCCGTGAAAGGATAGAGAGTAAAAGCAGAGGCTAATACACTCGCATTACTTTCTCAGCTAGTGAATTTGCTAGCCAGCTGTTCAAATCGCGGTGTACTGTGAAAGTCAGAGGCAATTTTAAGCCTGAAGCAGGCTACTTTTAGGATGGAAAAATGTATTTTAATTCAATTTAACACATAATTGCTAAAACTTGTCAAGCTGTTTTTTTTTTTAACTCTAGTTGCAAAAAGGACGTAAAATCAGTGCAAAAAATTATTCTGGAACTTTGGATCAAGCAGGTTAGCAATAATAATCTATGAGCTTTTTAGGCATTAGAGGGAAGAAAGCCATATAACACTACAATGTTACGGCTTTTCAGATGTGACTAAATTTTTTTATATTTTAAGTTAAATTAGAGTGAAATATGGAGTTTGCTATTTTGTGTTCTGTTTTGCTATTCTGGCTGAGATCTTTTTTTCTCTTGTAGTTGAACTTTTTAACTTCTGTGCTAGTTAATAATTTATAAGTGTTCAATACTATACTAGATTTATAGGGAGTAACTTTGGCTCACTGCCTGCATAAGTAGTGCTTTTTTTTAAAAAAAAAATTTTAATGTGTTGCAACTCTGTGGCCACTGTTGAGTCATGCTGCGTAACTAGGCCAAGCAGGGATGTCTTGCCTATTTCTGTCTTTCTAAGGATATTTCTAACATTTGGCTCTAATTAGGAGAATGAAGAAATGAGGGAAAACAAGATATTTTTTTACTCGACCTCCAATTACTTAAGGAGAGAGTAACAGTTTGAGTTCTTTTGTTAAAATGAAACTAGAGCGTTGGTCATTTGTAATGTATAAGTACTTCCATGGGGAGAATATACTTGATGCTGAAATACGGGGGTTACTAAAAGGTCACTTTAACAGGAGCAGGAGGCATAACAGGAATCTGAAGCCAGAAAATTTCAAATTAGTTGCTGGGTTCGTATTTTTAATAAGAGAGCTGGCTAACTATTGGAGGAAACTTCTGGTTGACAAATTAAAAATTTCTGTTTAGTAGTGACTAGAAGATTTTCTGGAAGATTCACTGCAGCTAAACACCATTTGTATTCAAACACAGCTGAACCTAGTGCAAGAGCAATATTATGAAATACAGCTTGTGATAATGCAGAAGGTTATATGGGATAGGGTGTGGGGGGATGGGGTTCAGCATCTAACACTAGATCATGTGTGTCCATGACACATCTGGAGTGTGTCCACGTCTATAGCACATCCTAAAAAGGACAACAAAGCTGGTGAAGGGTCTTGAGAACAAGTCCTCTGAGGAGCACAAGAAAAGAGAGGATTAAGGGAGACCTTATCACTCTCTACAAATACTTGAAAGGAGGTTGTAGCAAGGTGGGAGTCAGTCTCTTCTCATATGTTACAAGCGACAGGACAAGAGAAAATGTCCCCAAGTTGTGCCAGGGAAGGTTTAGATTGGACAGTAGGAAAAATTTCTCCACCCAAGGGGTTGTTAGTCACTAGACCAGGCTGCCCAGGGAAATGGTTGAGTCACTATCCCTGGAGGTATTTAAAAGACACACAGCCGTCCAACCTGCAGACCACTTTGTGTCTGCTCCTAAGATTTCACCAGAGACACCGTTTTGGTGGTGCTAACCTGCCCCAAGGTCCCTGTGTCTGAGGGCAGTCAGAAGTATGTGGGAGCCTAGCTGCAGCACTGCAAAATCACTCCGGCACTGGCCCTTGAAGTTAAACTAGTGTCACACTTGTGTAATATCTGCTTGAAGTCTGGCATTAGATATAGAGAAAATGTTGAAGAGGGCAGATGTGGATGCAATCATTTAGAAGGACAAGCTGACCTACCCACAGTAAAAATTTGAAGACTGGAAGATCTGGAAGAAACTTATAGCAACTGCCCCAGGAAAGTTCTCATTACGGGCGTAGCATAACGATACAGGAATGGAGCTGAGGAACCCCATAACTCCCCTTAGGAGGTAGAAAACTGTCCTGTAATTAAGGGAGGAAGGGAAGGGAACATAGAAGATAAGGATCCTAACAATGCAGTTCTAAGGCTGGAGTTGGCCCAGGAAGTGAGGGGTTGAGAAGTACTGTTTAGTCTGTCTCCCATGTTATAGCTTACATATTCTGCAGACTAATTTTTCTGTGAACCTCATAACTTCTGTTGAGCTCAGTCAGACTTTTATGGAAAAAATAGATGCAAGGCAAGGATGAGCAAGAAGCAAAAGCACTGGAGCTCAGCATGTCCCTTTATAAAACAGAGAAAACATTGAGCTAATTCACAAAGGCATAGCTGTGTGAGTAGGGTACCCTCAGATGGAAGGTACAACAAATGCAATGTGTTGCTTTTTTTCTTGTGATCCTGGGCGTGTGTAAGGCCTTGAAGATGAGTCAGCTATGAATTAATAATGTGTGGAACAATTAAGAAACCTGTATAATTTAGTGAAAATATCTGCTTACGTCATCAGAAAGTATGCAGAGACTCCTGTAGCTCAGTCATAGTTCTGTCACTACTTGTGATCCTTCCACTGAAATCACTGTGGCAGTGATAGTGGTAGACATCGTGCTGACTTGTGTCCGTAGTTCCATGAATCATAAATAACAGACTGTTGTGAACCAGGTCTGCAACTTTAAAAAGCAACGCCAGCGCATCGACTTTCAGCTCCCACTGGACTCCATTAGTCTTCTCTAGAAATCTCAGGCATGAATTTCCAGGCAGATTGCTGCTGTGATCTGTCCCACCTATAGAAACTCTAACTGTGAGAGAAGTTGTTTATTCAAATAACTGGCCTAAAAACAGAAACCGCATTTATAATGCATTTCAGAAACTGATAATTTGTAATTCCCAGGAATTTGTGTTCAGAACACAGCAACAGCTCTGACCCTTCTGCATTGGGCTGGGAAGATGATAGGAATTAATACGTTGCTGGGAAATTGGTATTTGCTGTGAGGTTTATTTTTTAACTGTGAAACATTATTTTAATTGGTGTGGTTTTGTTGTTATTTTAATTTTATGCATTTTTTATGGGCTTAGGGACTAACTAGGGACCATTACACAAATGCAAAGTGTCATCTTCATTGTACATATGGTTCCTGATCTATGTCATACTTGACATAAATTGTCCAGCACAGAATAAATCATCTGATACTTAAAGGGGTATTATTAGTCTGTGTAAGCAGAAACATTCTTTGTTACTAAAATCAAAGAGATACTTTTGGAACTGGCAGATGAAGTTGCTAAGCCATAATCTATCATATCTGAGAAGTCGTGGCAGTTCAGTGAAGACTGACTGGAAAAGGGGGAACATAATAAAAGAGGGAAAAAACAAAAATGCAGGGACTGGCAAGTCAGTCTCACCTCTATACCTGGCAAGATCATGGAGCTGATCCTCCTAGAAACTACAGCAGGGCACATGGAAAATAAGGAGGTGATCAGCAACAGCCAGCATGGCTTCACTAAGGGCAGATCATGCCTGAAAATTTGGTGGCCTTCTATGATGGGGTTACAGTGTTGGTGGATAAGGGAAGAGTGACTGACATCATCCACATAGACTTGTGCAAAGCATTTGACACTGTCCCACACAAAATCCTTGCCTCTAAATTGGAGAGACACAAATTTGATGGATAGATCACTCAGTGGATAAGGAATTGGCTGGATGATCACACTCGAAAGAGTTGCAGTGAAAGTTTAGATGTCTGATTGGAGACCAATGATGAGTGGTGTTGTTCGGGGGTTGGTATTGGGACCGGTGCTGTTTCATATCTTTGTCGGTGACATGGACAGTGGGATCGAGCGCACCCCCAGCAAGTTTGCCAACAATACCAAGCTCTGTGGTGTGGTAGACACGCCGGAGGGAAGAGATGCCTTGACAGGCTTGAGAGGTGGGCCCATGTCAACCTCACGAAGTTCAACAAGGCCAAGTGCAAGGTCCTGCAAGGTCAGGGCAATCCCAAGCACAAATACAGGCTGGGAGACAAGTGAATTGAGAGTAGCCCTGCAGAGGACTTGGGGTTCTGGTGGGTGAAAAAATGAATATGAGTCAGCAATGTGTGCTCACATCACAGAAATCCAGTCGGATCCTGGGCTGCATCAAAAGAAGCATGGCCAGCAGGTCAAGGGAAGTGATTCCTCACCCTCTGCTCTGCTCTCATGAGACTTCACTTGGAGTACTGTGTCCAGCTGTGGGGTCCACAGCATGAGAAGGATGTGGAAATGTTGGAGTAGGTCCAGAGGAGGCCACAAAGATGATGAGGGAGCTGGAGCACCTCTCCTACAAGGACAGGCTGAGAGAGTTGGGATTGTTCAGTCTGGAGAAGAGAAGGCTCTGGGGAGACCTCATAGTGGCCTTTTAGTACCTGAAGCGGGCTACAGGAAAGCCGAAAAAAGACTTTTTGTAAGAGCATGTAGCGGTAGGACAAGTTGTAATGGCTTTAAACCGAAAGAGGGTAGATTTAGATTAGAGGTAAGGAAGAAGGTCTTTTCTGTGAGGGTGGTGAGACACCGAAACAGGTTGCCCAGGGAAGTTGTCAAAACCCTGTACCTGGGAGCATTCAAGGTCAGGCTGGATGGGGCTTTGAGCAATCTGGTCTAGTGGGAGATGTCCCTGCCCATGTCACTTTCTTATATTTTAGTCATCTTGTTCTGTTGAGATAAAGAGAGAGTCACCATTTTGGAGGAAGCTCCACATATATGGCCTTTTATAAACGATGTAAATCAAACTATCAGGTTATATGATCCCTACCTTTATTGTAATTACCCTGCTTTTCAATTTTGAATATAAACAGTGTCACAACGACCTTACAAATATCTTATCCAAACTTTTTATCTCATAATGTCATACTCTCGTCATGCTCTCATCATCATCCCATATCACATCATTTTACCCACCTTCTCAATACATTCCAAATTGCCCAGTTAGCACATCACACATTTTATTGTCCCTTACCAATTTAGCATGAAACAATTCTTTCTTCTGAGTTGTGGAAAAATAAACTGTCCTTTAGGCCAACCAACAGAGACCTTAATCTTTTGGGCCTCTCAAAAATCTCAGCCTTTATTTAACACCACTGAAATTACTTAATAAACAAAGAAGCCAACCACTATGGTCCACAGTGCATTATAAAGTGATATTTGTCAGCAAGACGGTATACACTGAACTCAGCACCTCAGTGACCTGAATATTGCTGAAGTTTTGTAGGAAACTAGAATTTTGAAGAAAGAATTAGAAGATTTTCTGAAGCAAATGACAGGTTAGCTAGCTCCTTGAGGAATGGATACTGTCTAATAGATGATGCTGGCTTAACCTGTTAATAGAGACACTCATTTCTACAAGTTCTGCAAGTGTTCTTATAATTAATCCTTGTATTCAGATGATCCAGACTTGGATCTCTGGATTGATATGTTTCTTGCATCACAGTGTCTAATATCACATGATTGCCTGGTAGGGGTATTTAGCACTAACCTAGAGTACCATGATAGCTGAGTCAAAATGGTAGGGTCTTTCTTCTAGAGCTTTAGATGAAACTCTGAGGCAGAGGATGAGAAGTTTGGTTGTTTTGGGGTTTATTTATGGGAGGCCATGTTTTTAAGCATTTCTCTTTGTTAGAGAGGCCTCATAGAATCATAGAATGGCCAAGGCTGGAAGGGACCTTAGAGATCATCTAATCCAACCTCCTTGTCATGGGCAGGGACGTCTCTCATCCAAATCAGGCTACTCAAGGCTCCTTCCAACCTGG
>NW_009694021.1:0-883 GCF_000703405.1 Apaloderma vittatum | reverse complement strand
TGTTGGAGCTTACTGCATGCAAGACAAAAGGTTGATTTTCTTACATGGCAAGATGGCTGAGCGAGGTGTGCTTGGTGAGCATTTCTTCGTCAATTCTTCTTCGTCAACAATTCCTGGATCTCTTGATTGTTTTCATCAAACCAGTCATTATTTTTCTTGGAGGAGAACCCTAAAGATCCTACAGAAGACTGGAGGATGCTATTTTTAATATATTGCCAAAGCGCTTCAGGAGAGGGATCTATGAGATGGTTTTCAAGTCTAGTTTGAAGGTTTACCTGGAAGCTGTCTCCCACTGTAGCTGTTTGAAGATTGTTAACTTGGAGCCTCCTCCTTGGAATGCCGCCTCTCTTAGGTTTGGGCTTAAAGTGGAGGTTAAGTTTGCATTGCACAAGGCGGTGGTCTGTTTGACATTCTGCACTAGACATCACTCGGGTATGATGGACATCGCACATATTGCTGTGGTGCACTAAGACGTAGTCACTGAAGTGCCAGTGCTTGGATCAAGGATGCATCCAGGTTTTCTTCAAGCTGTCTTTCTGCTGAAAGATAATGTTGGTGATGGTGAGCTGCTGCTCTGCACAAAACTCTAGCAAGAGTTGACCATTGTCACTGCAGTTTCCAACACCATGCTTGCCTAGTACTCCTTTCCAGGCTTCAGAGTTCTTTCCTACTCTGGCGTTGAAGTCACCAAGGATTATGATCTTATCATCTGCAGGAACCTTTTGGGTGAGGCAGCGCAGGTCAGTGTAGAACTTGTCCTTTTCCGCAGGGTCAGCTTGGAGAGTTGGGGCATATATGCTGAAGAGAACAACATGTTGTTTTTGTGTAGTGGGAGGGGTAGGGAGCTAATGTGATCAGAATGACCTGTTGGCAGATTTTCAAG
>NW_009694020.1:20259-29269 GCF_000703405.1 Apaloderma vittatum | reverse complement strand
ATTATAATATAAAATAATAATAAAATAATAATTCTGATCCTCCATGTCCTTATTGAAAGGACATTCAACATTCAGAAGGCTAGTGGTAGAAATAAGCAAATCTTTGGAATCAGTAACTGGTTGACCCCCTTGTGGCAGCAATAACCTCAGCCAGGTGCTTCCTGTAGCTGTGGATCAGAGCTGCACATCGTTCAGGAGGGATTTTAGCCCATTCTTCCTGGCAGAACTGCTTTAGCTCTGTCATTTTCTTTGGACATCTCACGTGTATGGCTCTCTTCAAGTCATTCCACAGCATCTCTGTTGGGTTGGGCTCTGACTTGGCCACTCCAAAAGGTGGATTTTGTTTTTCTGGAGCCATTCTGTTGTGGACTTGCTCCAGTGTTTTGGATCATTGTCCTGCATCACCTAATGCCTACAGAGTTTCAGCTGACGTACAGACATTCTCACATTATCCTGAAGAGTTTTTTGCCACACTTGGGAATTCATCTTCCCCTCAATGACTGCAAGCTAGCCAGGCCCTGATGAGCAAAGCAGGCCAAAATCATGATGTTTCCTCCTCCATACTTTATGGTTGGGATGATGTTTTCATGGCAATATGCAGCATCCTTTTTCATGCCAGATGTAGTGCTGTACGTTCTTTCCAAATAGTTCACTCTTTGTCTCATCAGCCCACAAAACATTTTGCCAATGCCACTGTGGAGTGTCAATGTGCTCTTTCGCAAACTTCAGGCCTGCAGCAATGTTCTTTGCAGTAAGCAGCAGCTTCCTTCATGGTGTCTTGCCATAGACACTCTGCTTCTTCAGTGTGTTACGTGCTGTAGACTCATGAACACAGATGTTAGCCAGTTCCAAGGATGCCTTCAACTCTTTGGCTGTCACTCGGGGTTATTTCTTTACCTCATTGATGAGTCTTTGTTGCGTCATTTTGACTGGGCACCCACTTCTTGGTCGAGTAGCCACAGTCCCAAAATGTCTCCATTTGCAGATCGTTTGCCTAACTGTAGACTGGTGAATTTCTAATGTCTTTGTAACTTTGTAACCCTTTCCAGCTTTATGTAAATCAACAATTCTTATCGTAGATCCTCTGAAAGCTCTTTTTGGCAAGACATGGCTCACATCAGCACACATCTGGTGCAGAGCAAACTCAAACAGTTTGAGTGTTTTTTACCAGTCAGCTTAGCTCTAGTCCACACTTCGAAACTCATTTTCTTAACAAGACTCCAGGTATGCTAACATCTGACTTCAGTTAGCTACTTTGAGGATAACTCAAGGGTTCACTTTTCCCATCAGCATTTTGAATGTTGAGTGAGTGTGTTCAGTAAAGACATGGAGGATCAGAATTGGTTTTATGTTATTATTTTAGGCACATTATATTAGTCAATGCTCTTGACTTTGATGGTTAGATTGTGTTTTATGGCAAATTAATGCAGAACACCATAAAATTTCAAAAGGTTCACACACATTCTTGCAACTGTATTTCCAGTTTAAACTGCCTTATTACAAAATAATTATTTTTAAATCCTGCCCATTTCAGCTTAAAATATAGTACGTCATGCTGAATCTGACTTTTTCATATGAAAAAATATTTTCAACTTGGATGGGAAAAATAATGAGTTAACATTTTTAATCAGCTGTTGACAAACTGAAAGAAAAAAAACAGGATGCAGGGGATCTTTTCTTTCTTTCCTACTCATCTTTTTCCCCTGTTCCCCATCCTCAAAGCAGAAGATTACTCATCTTAATCTCTCTAGACCCAGTTACTCACTATCTCTTGACATAGTACTAAGACAAAAAGTTCAAAAAATATCAGGTCCTATGGTGGTTCAATTTACACACCTTACAGACTCATTCTAGCCTTCTTGCTCTGTACTGTTCTGGTCATTCTGCTACTTAAGAAAAAGGATATTGCAGAAACTGTGGCACTGCTATAGAGGACAATCAAGCCAGTACAAAGGCTGAACAATTGGAGTCATTTAAAGATGCCAGAAAGAATATGTCCATTCTCTGAAAGAGCACAAATTGTAAGCAGACTTCACCGAGTTCTGCTTCTAATGGGAAAAAAGAGTAAGAACAGCACTAGAGGAGGAGCAGAGCCAAGGATAATCTGAGACCACTTGAATGTTAAGGGCTTTGTGTTTTCATAGTCAAGTTCACATAACTACTAGCTTAAAAAGAAACTACCATGCAGAAACTAAGAATATATGTGTGTGACTTTAACACTTTCCTGGGAATAAGCCCTGATTAATATTCAGCCAATGTAGATTAAACACGGGGGGTAGAGGAGAGCATTTCCAGAAGACAGATGGAAGAGTCCTTATTTTCCTCAGAATCAATCCAAAATACACAAAAAATTATGAACTACTTAACCACAAAAGTTAATTCTTTGTCTCTATGGATATACAAAGTTTCTTCACACAACAAGAACTCTTTCTGGCTCATTTTTCTAACTAGAAAAACCCTAAGACCAAGCAGTAGAAAAAATCCACACTGACAGGCATGGCAAACTACAACCACTGGCAACTAAGTATTTGCCCCCATCCACAAGAACACCCTCAGTTCTGCTGTACTTCCAAGGACACTGGAATACACAAAAATCAGGCTTGCCCCTGGCTACTAGTGCTGAGGAACCAGGGACTGTGAAGGAGCAGCCAGGAAAGAAGCACCACTCCCTTCCCTGGTAACAACAGATGCAATGCCAACTCTTTTCCCAGCTCTCCCCATTGCTTATCTAAGAAGTAACTTATCAGGTCACTTCCCTGCAAAGCAAGTCATTTTCACCTGAACAGCTCTGAAGTTTTGAGACATCTCAAAAGGCTGTGAGTGGGAACAGGGACACAGGGATCACAGAATTAGAAGCTATGAAACTTATTTCTACATCATGTTCATGTTGCACTGATTCCACATCTATTAACAGTTCACTGGTAAGAGCACGAAGCTTGTACACAAAAGCCCAAAGCGTGGAGAAGGAATCTGCTTAAATGCTAGAACAGATGGCTGCGCCATCAGTGACCCTCAACTCAGCTCCCACTCAGATGGAGTGGGTACCAGTAGGGCTTGCTAGTGTTTCTGGCTACAATAAACACAGGATAGCATCAGCAAGCTGGTGACAGCACTGGATCCTAATACATACAATATACAGAGGTGGTAATGGAAATAGAGGAAGCATGCCATCTGCTTTTCTGACCTTGGTTCATCATAGGTCACGGCTGTGTCTAGCACTGACCCACTATGGGATTTTTACAGGGTAAAAAGCAAAAGTCTCTGGAATGTTTTGTCCTTCCATCCTTGATCTGGTATCTGCTCTCAATGACCCGCAGTCAACTTTTTAAGATTTCAGATACATTACTTTTAATTTAGGACAAAAGATATTGCAAAGTCTTTAGGAATGTTAAAAACAATTCAAACTTTTAAATACTACCAAAAACATAAATAAATAAGCACTCTGAAATTAAAGATAAAGTCTAGAAATTATTCCTACTTGTATCACAGCTGGGCAAGTCATTATGAGGCAGCTGGCAGCTGAGAGGCATGCCAACATCAATCTATCAATCTCCATTTTGCTATATTAATAAAGTCACAGGTCTTGTGACTTGGATTTCCTATGCCCAAATAAAGGAGTTTTAAACTGCCTGACATTTAGCAAATAGGCAATCTACTGCCTTTACTTATATACAGCCTTCTGAGTGTCTATGCCACCTGCAATTCTGTTTTGAGCCCACTGACAAATCAGCTGAGAGGCTTCAACACGGTTCAAGTGAGAATGCTGGTGAGCAGGGCTTTGAAGAGAGGGCCAGCAAACCCACCTCTTGTGTGTCCATATGCCCAACACAACAATTCACAACTTGCTATTCTTGTGCTCAGCAAGAAAAGACCGAGCACCTCAAACACTCACTAGAACAATTCACAATGCCAGAGATCCACAACATCTACAAGCATCCAAGTCTAAGACATGCATAGAGGCAACTGTGTCATTTTTCTCAAGCTCACTACCCTCAAGTCACATTTATTCTTGTGCCTCGATTTGGAAGTGCTCACCAAATGGAGAGTCTGGAAGGCAAATTTACAAAGTGGCAAAAATGTCTGGAAAAGAATCAAGAGAAAACAAGGTAAATTCAGAGAAATACCATGATACTACATCTTTTGGCACCTACTCAAATTCTTGGTAAGGATTTTATCTGTAGCTTTCTTAAAGGCCAATAACAGCAATTGGAAGAACACTGGGAAAGCAGAAAAACAAATGACAGAAAAAACCAACAGGGATAACAAATGATTCTTTATCTACAGCACTTCTTAAAGTTTAACTTGGGCTGTAGATTCTGGGCAATACTGTTTTAACAACAAAGGCAAGGTTCTACTGATGCAAATCTATGGAAGAACCACAGAGTAAGATGTCTTCTACTTAAGTCATGCTCACTAACACAGCTCTGAAGTGCACATTAAGCTCTGTAAAACACTGCAGTAAAGCTACACTAGCCTGGCATAATGCAATTACAGACTACTTAATGGGAAGACACATCAATAATACATCATTATAGATCTAATACTCCTCAGAGTGGCTCATTTCTAGACTGCCAATATCCTATGTCTTCTGCAACAGTATATGAGAAAGAGGACAGTTCTGAAACCTGTGTGTGATCTTCAATGCCTTTTAACAACAACAAAAAACCCCATATTTTAAATGTACTTCCTCTGTAAAATACCTTCCTGCTCACAATACCTACCTCAGCTATAAATAGCCAGACACTGATCCAACAGGCCAAATGTAAAAGTTTTTATCCTGGAAGCTACATTCAAACCAATTATCCTTTCTTTTCTTTGCTCTGGTTTGGGTCCTCGTGCCTGACTGAGAAATACATACAAGGGATGCTTTATCTCTGTGCTGATCGGGTGAACCTGTTTTCTTTTTCTGTGTGAAGATGTCAAAGCCTAGCAACACAAATACTGCAAATCAGTTCCCACTCTGTATAGGCAGAATCATATTCACAAACATCTCATTTCTAGGTCCAGTGCCACAGGCAGACTATTTTGGACCGAGTCACTGAAACAAAATGAAAAAACATATAGTTACAGAACTGAGCTGGCTTCTCCACTGGCACAGTAACTACTATCTCTGCCTCAGGCTCATTCAGCACTAGGCAAAATTCAGCTGGCAGTCAGTCAGATGGCACAGCTGAGGCATTAATTTACTAATAGAAAGGAACTCACTGCACAGTGCTTTCTTGTGGTTGCATGCATGTGATAATTGCAGCAGAAAAATGGCTTGTATTTGCATTACTTTTTAATGGTTCCCGTTCTTACCAGTATTATGTTTCTGATATTTTTGCTGTTACGTTACACAGCAAAGGTATTACTGTGTGCAGAAAAGGATCCTGTGATGGATCCACATTATATTTCTGGTTCCCTCAGAGACTTTGCATGGCCTTTGGCAAATCATTTTACTTTCTCATCTATAAGGTAAGGCAGTAATAGCACAGTAGCTCTCAACAGTGTTCTGTATTGTCCTAACCTGAATAGAAGGTGCTTCATAAATATTAACATCATCCAATAAAAACTAATAAAATATCAGAACTTAATAATGAAAGTGGATCTTTTATTTAGGATCTGGAAGATTACCTAGGCCTAGTCCCACCAAAAACCAGGCAGAGTCACCAGAAACAGCACAAGGATCCCACCTCCCAGCCAGCAGGTCTGCCCAGCATCCTGACCCCTCGAGGGTCAGAGCGATGCCTTTCCTGCCTCTGAGGCACGTGTGCTCAAGAGGTGGGTACATACACAGCAGCCAGGATGAGTGTGGCTGCTTTGAAGAGAACGGGGAGGGCGTGGCCACCTGCTACAAGAGACAGCAGAGTTGGGTTTTTTCTGTTGACTGGACAGAACTGCGTTTTTGCTATGCTGGATTGAAAAAGAAGAGGATTAAGGAGTTTAACACAAGGCTGGGTATTCATTGTGCTTGCTGGCTGTTTTCCAGTGGATTTCATGAATTGACCACTAAGCAAAAACTAAAATTTGGTCCCCCGGCCTCAGTAAGATAATACAAATAAACAGAGCTAAAAAATTACTAGTGTTTCAAAAAGAGACACAATGCTGTGATACAAAAGCCCCACAGAAGGCGCAGTGGCTAAATGATGGATAATTATGGATTAGAGGTTTCTGTACTTTCCTTCAGACTGCCAAGGCCCAGTTTCTCCTTCTCAATGCTAGTAGCCACATGGAAAAAAAAAAAAAAATATCTCTCTCTTGATCTGGTTAAAAACAATATCATAGATATGTGCTGTATATTGCATGTAGATGTTTTGTTGATAAGAGGTAATTAAATATTTTAAAATATGCAGATTTTTTTTTGCTTTTTGTTTCCTTTTGCATCCTGCTCTTTTCGACCACTGCAGTCTATTGACTGTGTTCAGTAGTAACAAGTAAATACTCACCACAGCCCAAAGTAAACAAGATTATTTTGCAAGAGGAAAAAAATATTCTGTTTTAAAAAGAAACACGGGTTCTTCTGACCTCATGCAGAGCATATAGGCAAAACCAAATTTTCTGTCACTTTGCAAAGACAGTATGTGCCTCCAATAATATCATATTCATCATCAATGCATCATCTTGGTAATGATTCTCATTCTCAGTGGCACAGACTTGAGGGCACATTCTTTATTTCACATAGCTTCCATTGATTCAGTAGATCATTTTCAAGCTCTTAAATGTTTGGATTTGTTTGCAATTATATTACAATTATATAGCTTCTATAAGACAAAAAAATATAAAGCTAGAGAACAAATAGAGCAATAATGAGCCTGACCATACCGACAGCCCTGCTAGTGCCACTGAATAAGTCACAACTGAACACTTACTTGGCAACCTCTAATTAGAATATTCACTACATTGTATATTCAGTTTAAATTCATTAAAATGAAACATATTAGGTATTAACATCTATAAATTGCTCTAAAAAAAATCCAAACATTGAGGTGTATGATCATAGTAAAAATTAAGTTTTCAGCTCTTGAGTTAAAAAGCAGAAAAATATTATTCTGAGATGTATCAAGTACTAAAATCTCTGAAGAACAGAAGTTAAAGGAAAAGCAAACTACTTTAAAAGCTCCTTCTCATAATCACGATTCTGACATCAATTCCATTTGTATGGCAACATGACACTCCCACTCATTCCAGGGCAAAGGAGGCAGCAGGAAAAGAGGTCATAAATAGGTGTGAAACCAAGCTTAATAGAAAAAAAATTAAATCACAAGATTAAGGAGGGTAATGTTTTATCAGAAGCAGTGTGATCTGGGAAAGGGGTGAGGTTGAGCTGAGAGGAGAATAAGCAAGTTCAAGGGCCATTGCAGTCTCAGCTGTCACAGGGCTGCTGTGCTGAATGACTGCCAAGACTTGATATTCATTTTCTCATGACATTTCCCTTCATGACAGCAAGCAGGCCAGTTATACCCACAATTAGTGGATATAAAAATGTTATAACCAGTAGAGAACTTTATTTCACCCTTTTTTCAGTCATTTTCTCTATGAGTAAGATTAGACTCCAGGGGTGCGGAAAAGATGGTGGGGAGGGAGGGCATAAAAATAGACCAAACAAAACAAACCAGCTTTGACAGGAAGAATCCCATAGATGAGCCATCCTAAGTTTCAGTCACTTGAACACAGTATCACAAGTTACTGCTCCATCTAAATTTCACTCATGATTCTAACTGATTTAATGGGAGGAAGAGCCAAGACTGATATAAAGTACTTTCTGAAAGAAAAGCCAGCTGCAATATATACATCATGACATTTAGAGCCCAACACCATGCTCTGAAGGGAGAGATATACACCAGCTGGGATCATGGTCTAGATGAAAACACCAGTTTCATAGATTTTTATAGTCCGGAAAGGGCTTTTTGCCAAACTACTTCACAGTCAACTTGTCCAGAGGCCTAGGGCACAAGTAGTCTTGGCACTTCCACAGTTTAATAATTCCCTTCAACAACATTTTAAACTCTCCTCCTGTTGATTCCATCTCTGATATCCAGCACTATCTATGCAAAAATCAGAAGCAGAGAGGCATAACCCCGTAAATAAGGTTAGGAGAGTCTCAGGATGCATGCGACCACATGCTTCAAACCAGAAATATGTAACACAGCAACCACAAAGCAAGTGAAAAGGCCACCACTTCCAGCCAGCCAAAGAGCAAGGGCCATCACTGAGGGCAAGCAGAAGCATGGCAACAAGCTACTACATATAAAAGTGTGTTATAGGTAGCATCAAAGAAGAGGGGGAAGCAAACTGAGTTTTGAAGAGCATTTACAGCACAGATAGTAAATCAGAAGAGATCTCTCCATTAGTTTCCCCACAATTCAGAGGTTCAGGGAAAGCAGTATTTGAGAAAGCAGGTCTACAGAAAAACATACAGGATGTGAACCTTGAAAAAGCAGCTGCTTACTAAAACTTATAGCCTAGAGAATATCACTAACTGGTAAAATTACATTCCTCATGAGAGATTCAGTTGTGCACATATGTATGCAAGACGCAGTCATAATGCAAATATGTGTATGTACACTAACTTAGTATATGTGCATCATTGAGTCTGAAGATTTAAAGTACTCTGCTGCAAAGCTTATGAGGTCTACAATACCATTAGCACTTCAGAAAGAGCTTACAAGCTAGAGACTTACATATATATTACCTAATCATTTTACAGCACCTTCCAGTGCCTCTGTCGTAGTATAAAATATATGCATCTGCTTTGAATAGATATTTAATGAATGTATACCTTGTAAAAGAATATCTGTTTGTTTACTTTGCATTAAATATTTAAATGACTTGTTATGGAAAAGCACTTAAAGAAGTCTTTCTAAAGATGAATAGATTTTTCCATATCTTTTGTTCTTACCCTCTTCCAGCAAGAGCTATTAAAATTGAATGCTCGTATTGCTATAATAGAGTGCATACCTTGTAAGAGAATGCAGAACAGTGGGTAACATAGCTGAAAAACACGAAGTTGGAAAGCAGATCTGAGACTGGG
>NW_009694020.1:267-20228 GCF_000703405.1 Apaloderma vittatum | reverse complement strand
GTACTAATAATCTTTATGACTACACCGCTTCCAGACAACACAGACTGCAGCTGGCCATCAGTCAATAACTGATAGGCCTGTAGATAGGACTCCATCTCATGACTACCAGAAGTCAGGCTACATGAGTTTAGCGTACAACTAACTTGGTTTTAAATTACAGTACAAAATTACAGTAATCTGGATGAAGCTCTGGTTAAAAAAAAAACAAAACAAAACAAAACAAACCACACATAACAAAAATTCATCTCCACTATAGAAAATCGAGAGTGATTCCCCTTTTCTTACCTACACAGAATCCTACTGCATTCTAGTCAATTCTTATAGATGCAGGAGCACAATTTAACCTTAAGTATTTGGATCTGCCTTTAATAGCTTCCAGAGAACAGGCAAGTACAGTCCAGAAAGTTCCTCCAGTGTACTGATGATCTTTTTAACTCAGGTGGTGGAGGAGCCAACAAGGAGAGGTGTGCTACTGGACCTAGTACTGACAAACAAAGAGGAACTGGTGGATGAGATTCAGGTTGAGGGCAGCTTTGGCTGTATGATCATGAGAAGGTAAGAGTTCAGGATCATGGCTAGTAGGCATAAAACAAGTAGTACTGCAACCTTTGAATTCAGGAGGGCTAACTCTAACCTCTTCAAGAAACTACTTGGAGAAATCCCATGGGTTAGGGTTCCTGAAGGTAGGGGTCTCAAGAGAGCTGGCTGATACTTAAGTACCACTTCCTCCAAGCTCAGAATCAGTGTACCCCTAAGAGCAAGAACTTAGGCAGGAGAAGCAGAAGATCTGCATGGTTGAGCAGGGAGCTTCTGAAAAAGCTGAAGTGGAAGAAGGAAGTTTACAGTATGGGGAAGAAGGGCCTGATCAATTGGTACAAGAACACTGCCAGAGTATGCAGGGATGAAATGAGGAAAGCCAAGGCTTCCTTGAAATTAAGCCTGGCGAGGGATGTCAAGGTCAATCAGAAAGGTTTCTTCAAGTATATTAGAAGCAAAAGAAAAAGTAGAGAAAACATGGGGCCATTGTTGAATGAGACAGGTGCCCTGGTTACAGAGGAGGCAGAGTTACTGAATGTCTTCTTTGCTTCAGTCTTTACTGCTCAGGCCAGCCCTCAGGAGTCCCAGACTTTAGAGGTAACAGAGAAAGCCTGGAGGAAGGAAGACTTTTCTTTTGTTGAGGAAGATCAAGTTAGAGAATAAGTAAACTGGATATCCACCAATCCGTGGATCCTGATGGGATGCACCCACAAGTGCTGAGGGAACTGACGGAAATCATTGCTGAGCCACTCTCCATCATTCCTGAAAGGTCATGGAGAACATGTGAGGTGCCTGAGGACTGCAGGAAAGCCAGTGTACCTCCACTCTCCAAGAAGGGCAAGGAAGACCCAGGAAATTACAGGCGAGTCAGCCTCAATTCCATCCCTGGAAAGATGTTGGAACAGCTTGTTCTGGGCATCATCTCAAAGTATGTGAAAGAACAGAAGGCTATCAGAACTAGTCAACATGGATTCATCAAACAGAAGTCATGTCTGACTAATCTGATAGCTTTCTACAATAGCAAGACTGGATGGATAGATGAGGGGAAGGCAGTGGGTGTGTCTACCTTGACTTCATCAAGGCTTTCAACACCGTTTCCCACAGCATCCTCATAGACAAGCTTAGTAAGTGCAGGTTAGATGAAAAGACAGTGGGGTGGATTGAAAACTGGCTGAAAAATAGAGCTCAGAATGCTGTGTCACAGAGTCTGGCTGGAGGTTTATAAAAAGTGGTGTTCCCCAGGGTTCAGTACTGGGTCCAATCCTGTTCAGTATATTCATCAATAACTTGGATGAAAGGATAGTGTATTCTCAGCAAGTTTGCTGAGGATACAAAACCAGAAGAGGTGGCTGGCGCACCAGAAAGCTGTGCTGCCATCCAGCATGACCTAGACAGGCTGGAGAGTTGGGCCGAGAGTAACCTTATGAAATTCAACATGGGCAGGTGTAGGGTACTGCACCAAGGTAGGAATAGCCTTATGTACCGGTACTAAATTAGGGGCTGACCTGCTGGAAAGCAGCTCTGAGGAAAAAGTTCTGGGAGTCTCAGTGGGCAACAGGATGACCATGAGCCAGCAATGTGCCCTGCTGGCCAAGGCAGTCACTGGCATCCTGAGTGCATCAAGAAGAGCACAGCCAGAAGGTCAAGGGAGGTCATCCTTCTCCTCTACCCTGCAATGGTGAGGCCATGTCTATAGTGCCATGTCCAGTTCTAGGCTCCCTAGTTCAAGAACAACAGCAAACTGCCAGAGAGGGTACAGAAAAGGGCTACAAAGATGACTGGGGGGATTAGAACATCTCTCTTACAAAGAAAGGCTGTGGCACTTGGGGCTTTTTAGTCTAGAGAAAAGGCCGAGGGGGGATGTCATCAATGCTTATAAATACTTAAAGGATGAGTGTCAGGAGGATGGAGCCTGTCTTTTTTCAGCAGTACCTGCTTTGGCACAGAGGTTGGACTAGATGATCTTTCGAGGTCCCTTCCAACCCCTAACAGTCTGTGATTCTATAACAAGTTTCAAATCATCATTCCAACAACTACAAATTAGAGTGGGTGCTTTGGATGTTTTTAGTAGCTTGACAGGATTCGCTACCTCATTATAGCACTAACCATTAAAACTGTCTACTAGTTGTTCAGGTCTCATGCATACTTTGAATGTATTCAAAGGTTACAATACAAAAAGGGTCAAAAGCTCTAGTACATTTCCCAAAACATACTCTTAGTGCTTTAAATGCATATATACTACCTGACACAGTCCAAAAGTCTCAGATCTGTTTTAAAGGAATGGTCTCAAAAAGCTTCACTTGCAGCATGCTGACATCTTAATATTTACTCCATAAATCTCAATAATATAATAGTAAACATGAGTCTTAAAAAGCCTTATCCTTTAATCAAATTACTTCCAAGCTTCAATTAAGATAAATATAATGTCACTTGCTGATGCTTCATGAATGCTGCTTCAGTCTTTTATGATGGCAGAGGTCAGTTATTCCTGAAGAGGCCAACCGCAAGCAACCTACATTGTTTATTTCTAAAATGAAGACAGTTCACTAGTTTACCATTTTCCATACAGTATTTTCACTCCAGAAAACTTACATTCCCATTTTTTAGAAACTGAAAAATTGCTACCAGAAGTGTATTGATTTCTTCTGGTAAAAATCATCTTTTGGAGGAACTATTCTACAGTTATTTACATGATTTCTGCCTTTTCTAAACTTCTCTCCCTACTAGAATGGAGTTTATCTAAGTGTCATAGACAGTTCTAGGATAATAGTCTTTTCAAGTAGCTGGCCACCTTCTGGCACAGCAACTATAGGACTAGCATTTAGAAGGTTTTTTTATTCAAGATCTCTGCTTTACATGTAGAGTTAGAAAATACAGATAGACAATGCCTTTAGCAAGATAGAGAAGTCTTCATATTTCGTAACTATAGACACACACACGGATGAAAATGACCAAAATTCCGATCCACATTCTTTACCATGCAACCTTCTCCACAAATGATGTGTTACTTGAATACTAAACACTTCCAAGGCTACAGTGAGTTGATAACACCTACTACTAATTGGTTATATAACCATTTAAGTAGGATTACTATGATAATCTGCTGTGAAACTTGACAGCAGGAGATGTGGTTCTGCAAATTAAATATTCATTTACAAAGACTTCTTTAAATCAAGACAGTTTGTATTCTTCAAATTTTTATGAAGTTAAATTACAGCTCCAAACTCTTCTGTTGAATGTTGAGATAGTTTAGGCTAACATCCATTTGCACAGTGCCATCTGCACAATTTCTTCCTTTCTTTTCCTGAAGGGCCATATTCAAGATTCTAGAAGTTTGGTTTCTTCTTGTGTTACAGAGTAATCCGTGATGCTACAGCACCACTTCTTATACACAGACTTGGGAATTTCTCCACAACTTTTTCCAGCTTTTTTGGTCATATGCATAAAATCCACCTCTCTTCTTGGGAAGCATTCATATCTTTGTTCCTGTGACCTAGCAATTCCACTCCCTCATATAACATTGTTAAAATCATGATCATGTTGCCTGATGAAGCAGTCCAGGACACTTCTGTGCAGAACTAGACAGGACACAAGCTTCTGCAGAACCACTCATGCTGTTAAACTGAGGCTCCTTCCCTTCAGTCCAGTCCTCCTTCCCTCCCTCAATAGGGGTTACCACTGCAAACATTTGCTAGAGTATTTTGAAAGACCACATTCATAAGTCAACACGTCACTTTACCCCTGAAGGCAATATAAAAATTTTTCAATGCTTAAGAATGTTGTACTTCCACTGCCAATCTTAAATCCTGAAGCAAGACAAGCTCCTGACTGCAGAGCTTCATCCATTGACAGGAGGCAAGTGGGAGACATTGGTTGATCCTTATTTTTCAGCTATACTAGTTTATTACAAGGGTAAGATTCTGCCTTCTTGTTCTCCACAAAAAGCAAGGATTCAGTATGGTCAAATGATTTCAGTGACAGGTCTTCACAAAAAGCAAACAAACAAACCACCACAGAAAATGTCACCAGGATAATGGTTTGCCTTGCTGAAAGGTGTCCATTTTCTATGCTACCTTTTCCACACATCTTGTCTCCTCTACAGTTTACTAACCAGCTAATTAGTTATGGTATGTATTACAAAATGCAACTGAAGTCTTAATGCACCTCTGACGTGGAGATGTACTGGTGGAAAAAAAACAAAACAAAACACACAACACCAAACCCCGAGAAAAACTCCATAAAACACACACACATATTCCCAAAACACTTTCTCAAGTGCTATTTTTTTTTCCTCTATTTCATAAAAAGGGAGAATAGATCACAAGACTTGCCCAGTCCCCACTAGCAGACAAAAGTCAACCTGGGAAGCAAACCACAGATCCCCTCACTCATCTGGCTGCAGTTACCATCACACTTCATCCACATTCATGGCATATTATTCTCAGTAGAGAAGCTCCATAGGGATGCAAGAGGGAAATGCTCCTAAAAAAGAGGCAGCATCCAGAGAGAAAATGCTGCTGAAGCTTTGGATCTTTTCTCACAGGCTTCTTGTTTCCATTTCAGTATGGGACGCATCAGGGTTATATGCAAGATTTTTCCTGGCCTTGGTTGCTCTGCTGACTGGCATGAAGAATCCAGAGGATGGGAAAAAACACAGAAGAACATGCATGTCCGAGATATACTCCTGCACTACAGCTTTCAACCTGCACATTTTTATTTTTAAAAAAGTGCCTATGAATCAAGTATGGTAAAGTTCAGGAAGCATTTATAATGCAATCTGCTATTCTAAAAGGACAGAGAACTTTTAACATAAGCCAGTTTTTTTGTGGTTAAAGTAGTTTGGATTTTCTGGCAAACTTGAAAGAAAACTTCCTCAGGAAGGAGAATATGCATTCCACATATTCTGATCAATAACAACATTATTGACAATGGGCAACTTGCATCTTGTGTAAGCACTCCCTCCTTCAACTCTAGTGGTTTGCTAAGGCTGGACAACAGAGGGGGGAAAAAAAACAGCTGAACTTGTACTCTGCAAATTCTCCTTTTAACAATTATTTCCTTACAGTTGTATCTTTTTTGATAAGAGCATGTACTGAGATAATTCAAGGACATTATAAAGCTGTATCTCAGAATTATCTGTTACAAAAAGCAACATGTTCCAGTTGCCCTGTAAGGAAGTTAATGTTCTAGAACTCAAAAGGCATTAATAGATTTAGGACCACAGGTAAACATGACCCTGACTAAAGGAAGATATTTTGTACTGGTTTACATTGTCATCATTGTTTAGGGAGGATGTTTTTTTGTTTAAGTATCTTAGATATGTCAGTGAGTTATGTTTAAACTAATATATTATCTCTTTACTCTTTAAAACACCAAAATATGAGTTGTAATTAAGATGCATTTCTATGAAAGAAAACTATGAATATTATAAGACCAGTTTTCTCCTAAGAAGAAAATTAAGCTCTTTTAACCAAGACCCTACTGTAACTATTGATTTGAAACATATACCTGAATAACAGGATTACACTAAATCACAAAGCACTGAGTTTTATTCCTTCTGGGGTAAAAGTCTTTAACAGATATGCTGAGCAGTAGAATCAGTAAAAATATATTCATTTCAGAATACTGGAGTTTAGAACCATACTCCAAGCATCATAGACAAGACTACATGTACAATATACTATCTGCTATGAAACAAGACAAAATTAACTAGAATTAACTCACAAGCATTACTTAAGTACTGGTGCTATATTTTAGAAGTGTGTGTGATCCTATGGCTTTGTTAGTAAACTTGCCTGAACTGAAACAGAAACTCAGCATTTAAATAATACTAACAAATATCAAATATAAAACTCCTCATTATATAAATCTGAGTTGGATTATTACTAAATATAAAGTACATTTTCTATGTAAAAAAAAAGCAAAATTACGTTTCACACACCTGCATTTTCTACTGATTTTGATAACTGACTCTGAAGTCTCTTGATTCATACCGGAATAGACCATCTTTGAGCAAATACAAGTATTGAAGAAACAGCTAAATTTAGCTTCCTTAAGATCTTATGAACAGCAGTAAGTGGATAAACTTCCTATCAGGGCAGGAGGGAAGGAACAGATAAATCCCATGCATAATTAGATCTAGAAAATTCACAGCTTTTGTTGCCTTTTGGTATATTAAGGCTTATGTACTTTGTTCGTCACTTCATTAAATACGCTGCATACAAGCTGAAGGTCAATAAATGCAATTTCTGGTTCACAACCCTGTAAAGGGACATCCTCATTCTGATGGCACACACACCTGCATGAAATGCCTGTGAAGTCAGTGCCTACGTATATTATTATACAAAAAGAATAAAAAAGCAGGTTTAATTCCAGTGTCAGTTTTAAGATCTGATTAGATTTAAATGATTTGGCACTTTAAGTTCTGAAAACAAAAATACACCAGGTTGCTCTTTACTTTGACAAGTGTTCTGTAAACTGCTGCCAGTAGCATTCTAATTGAATTACATGAAAATATTTCATGAGGAACCTTAAATGAAATTACACTTTTCTTTTTCTACCCCAGTCAGCTTCTGTATCTATCATACATACCTGAGACAAAGGAGAGAACTACATGTTCCTGTCAATGACTTGCATTTTTAACATACCATACCTTTGTCTTCCTAAGTTTTCCCTCCATCTAGGTAGAAGCAGCTAGCATATACTCATTCTGCTAGTAATTTAGCAGTTATAGCTTCATAGTTTTAAATACAGCACTCCAACAATAGCACTATTGACCACATGTTTGTGGTACCATATACAGGGAACACATTTTTCTGTTCTAAGTCCTCATCTCTCCTTTACTAACAGTTCTCTGGCAAGAAACAACAGCCAGACCATTTGCAACAAACAAGCAAGTCTTTACCATCTCAATTAGAATCCCGCTTACTAGAATACGCAACAACCAACTACTTTCAAGAAGTTGGATACTACTACATCCTGTAGTTCTTCTTTATGGTAATGTTGTTCACATGGGATTCTGTTGCCAGAAGTGCCAACAAGTACCACTATGGTCATGACTGGGTAGTAAAGAAGGACAGTCCAAACCCTAGGTTTCCCAAAGCAGTCTTAGGCATTCAACCTAATAAAAATAAACAGATGAACAGAACGGTATAGCAGTGTCACAGAATATTAGGGATTGGAAGGGATCACTAGAGATCATCTAGTCCAATGTCCCACCAAAGCAGGATCACCTACAGTAGGTCACACAGGAACACACCCAGGTGGGTTTTGAAAGTCTCCAGAGAATGAGCCTTCACACCCTCCCTGGGCAGCCTGTGCCAGTGCTCTGTCACCCTCACAGGGAAAAAGTGTTTCCCAATGTTTCTGTGGAACCTTCTACGCTCCAGCCTGTATCCATTGCCCCTTGTCCTGTCATTGGACATCACTGAGAAGAGCCTGGCTCCGTCCTCCTGACACTCCCCCTTGACATATTTATAAACATTTATGAGGTCACCCTCAGCCTCCTCTTCTCCAAGCTAAAGAGACACAGCTCCTTCAACCTTTCCTCATAAGGGAGACGTTCCACTCCCTTCAGCATCTTTGTGGCTCTGCACTGGACTCTCTCAAGCAGTTCCGTGTCTCTCTTGAGCTGAGGGGCACGGAACTGGACACAGTATTCCAGATGTGGCCTCACCAGAGCAGAGGGGCAGGAGGACCTCTCTCGACCTACTAGCTACTCTCCTTCTAATACACCCCAGGATGCCATTGGCCTTCTTGGCCACGAGGGCACATTGCTGGCTCATGGTCATCCTGCTGTCCACAGAACCCCCAGGTCCCTTTCTCCTCCACTGCTCTCCAGCAGGTCAGATCCCAAACTATACTGGTACTTCGAGTTGTTCTTTCCCAGATACAAGTCTCTACACTTGCCCTTGTTGTATTTCACAAGATTTTTCCCTGTACAACTCTCTAGCCTGTCCAGGTCTTGCTGGATGGCAACACAGCCTTCTTGTGTGTCAACCTCTCCTCCTAGTTTTGTGTCATCAGCAAACTTACTGGCAGTGCACCCTATTCCCTCATTCAGGTCACTGATGAATATATTGAACAGCATGGTCAGATCTAGCTAGCTGCCTCCAGAGACAAAGGCAAACAAATTCCTGGGCAACAGTACACCTTCAATCTAAATTTCCCTTCCCTCATGAAAGAGTTTGGTCCAATAGTGAAACTTGGGTCAGCGGTCATCTTGTTCCTCATTGTATCCTTTCTCTGTCTCCAGGCTGGCTGTTCCTTTTCTTATCTCGAGGATGCAGCTTTTGCTGACAAATGTGGTTACCTTATTTTTCAAAGGATGCAGCAGTCTCAGGGCCTCCCTTCATATAACTAAGTACAGGTTCAGCATAAATTGGGGCCTAAGGCTTCAGTAAATCTAGCTACTCATACTAAGTAAGTAAAGCTAAGCAAACAGCATACTAAAATCACACAACATTAAAACTCTTATTTCATTCTGTTTAAAACATAAACAAGTAATACCTCTTAATACTACTAGGACCAGCACATCAAATACCCAGCCCACAGTTCAGGCTCCTGGTAGCCACACTGTGCAGGAGCAGTCTTTGCTAAGGCTGTAACTTTATGAGTAAACTTTAACTTCAATTTGCATCAAGTTCTGACAGGATACTCTACTCCATACGATGGAGCTGAAGGTCCAGCTCTGGGGTACACACTAGTGACACAGGCACCCTGGAGGCAGGTGTACCAGCTACAGGATTTGAAATGTAATGTGAATTCATCTTGCTCCCTTACAAGCAGATTAAGAGTAGTTAACCAACACTGCAGAGTCAGAATTGCAATATATGACACTGCTGTGGCCAGGAATATCAATTACCTTTTATTCCTTTAAGTTTGAGAAGCAGAGAGGTTGGGTGCAGGTTGTTCTTTGCTGTTTTTGTTGGGTTTTTTTGTTGTGTTTTTTTTTTGTTGTGTTTGTGTTGTTTGTTTTTGGGGTGGGGTTTTTTTTTTTAGCACTTGGAACCTGAAAGTTTTCAGAGATTTGCTGTAGACCTATAGAGTGGAAGGTTCCCCATAAATCCATGTTATGGGATATACTGGCAATCCCAAGCTCAACTGGAGCTAGGCTCCCTCCTCTATGCCTCTAATTCTTTGCGAGCCTTACTTTTCTTCCTTAAAAAACCATTTGTTATTGCAAAGGTTATTTCACTTTTAGATAGAGTGAAGAATCCTTTGTCCCAGCTGTAAGAGGTACTTATACTTAAAACTCATGCTTTGTCTGTCATATCTCTGTAGTTTGACTGACATACAGCCTTATCTGTTTAGGAGGCTAGAATGTATAACATTTTGGAACAAGGAGCATTAGGCTCACCTTTCATAATGAAATTGGGATTTCACAGTGTTTATACAGATTCATACTTCAAAGACATCCCCTTCATTATTATAACTTATGTAATGAATAATTTGCAAAACAATTTCAGGAAGTGAATAATATTCAGGAAGTGAATAATTTTTCAAATTACAATGGCTACAAGAGATTAAAGATACTGTTAACATCAATTAAGCAGAAATAATTGTTTTAAAAAGCCTAGCCACAAAAATACAGCACTTTCATAAAGCTTAAGCTCTGGATCTTTTAAAACTATACTAGATTTGCAGAAGCTTTAAACTCTTCCTTGTGAGCATTTATGTTTTGAATATGAATTAGTTGTTTGACTGTAGTCATGTCTACACACTGCACTTTCTTTCCCACAACAGGTGATTGAAATCCTGACATATCACATCACTAAGAACTTTCCAGCAAAGTATTTTACATAAGTCTGAGTCATTCAGGGGATATTTTTTTTTTAGAGTCAATTTCTAAGCAGGGGGAGAAAAAAGAAAAAAAAAATTTACTGTAGCTAATTTTTCCCCAAAGTATCCTGAGGGAGTTTGCATTAAGAGTCTAAAGTATGAAACTGGCTTCGGTATTCCATTCCTAGTTGCTAATTTATTATCTAGAGGAAGTCACATGACCCTTGAAAGAAATCTCAATGAAAAGAGATCTGTCTGAGCTGCATGGGGCTTAATTGACTTCTCAGTCTTGCAAGAAGAACGCATTAGTGCCTCTGTTTAACCATCAGCCAAGTGACAATCATCATGATGAACTAATTTTCTATACTTCCATGCAAATCACAACGTCACATTCCTTTTGTGGACTCCTCTGTTTAGAGGGACACCAGGCAGAAATCCGTAGCCCCACAATTCTATACAAGATCATAGGGAACATGTTTAGCAGGAAGAGAGCAGAAGACTGCCTAAGGGCTATCACATTTACCCATCTGGTTAAATTCAAACAAATAGTTCTTTTTTACTTTTTTTTCCCCAAGGGGCTAAGGGAAGTTTATCAACTTCTACTGTAGGACATCATATTCAATTAGTGCTCAGTGTTTCCTTTAATTATCTCTAATGAACCAAATTCTCTCCTGATTACTTTCAGAGTCTGGAAGCACTGGAGCCTACCTCAACCGAAGGAACCTCAGGTTACATCCACATTGCACAACATCTGTACGTTGGCTTCATTAGAGCTATACAAGTATACTTCAAGGGGCTTCAGTGCTATAAACAGCTATTATTTCTATTCTACTAGGTAATGTTCTGGTGCAGTATTACTAGGCCTTAATTGACCCTAAAATATTACCTTTAGCTCTACTCTGCACTACTAATAATCTTTACAACTATGAAAAAAACAACAAAGAAGCCAGCAATCATCCCACAGGATGAGGCATCTGCCAACACTACTGCCCTTATTGCTGTTGCTGGCCATCAGCATCATGAAGAGGAGGGGGAAAACAAAGAAGTATGACTGCATTAACATAAATTTAGCAAGTCCAAGATGGACTGGGAAGCAGACCAAAAAGTTTCTTCAGAGAGGTGTTCTTCACCCATCTGCTGAGTGTAGAAACCTGTGCGGAAAGAATCCCAACCAAGCAGCAGGTCATCTGTGTTTTCCACAGCACAGTGACATTTCAGTCAAGCTGGAGAGGAGCAGTAACCAGCCAGATTTTTCCAGAGTTGCAAGGTTATAAAGTTATTGTTTAAATCCATGCAATTCTATTTCCACAACAACCAGAAATCCTTCTGAGGAGGCAGCTAGCATTCAGCTGAAGAATAGTATTTTACAAGTGCGTATTACCAATCCTTCCTTATTTCCCTCTAGTGTTCAGCAAAACACTACCCTTGAGATAAAAGGGGAAAGATCACACAAAACCTAATTGAATTAGCCTAATTATTGCAGATAGGAAAAAAACCAACATAGAAATAGAAGTGCTGTATAGAAGATTTTGTTTTCCCAGTTGCTAGTTTTTTCAGGAGCACATGTGCTTACAGTGATGTTGTGTAGTTTAAAGAGAGGATGCTCCTAGAATTGTAAAGAACACTTGAGACTAAATAGGTTTAGGTTATAGAAGATTATGCTTTGTGCAGCATAATCATAGGTCATGAAGATCTATGCTTCACACTTTAAAAGGAAGCCTGCAAGGCTGACAACATGTCATGAAGATTTGCGGTGGACACGCACCAAGTGCAAAAATGCTATCAAATATAAATTTATTAGACAATCTTTATTATACTATCCTGCTTCAACTGATCTTATGACATGAAGTTGGAGTGTTTATTAATCCGTTTGTAAACAGTATGATAAATTCCAAACATTAAAATAACAAGTTTGCCTTGACATTAGGAAAAAAGAGTAGACTCCATCAGCTAGCAAAGAGTTAGCATCACAAAGTCATGAAATCATAGCTAAATAACAGTTGCAGTCCAATGATTGCTTGTCAATATACCACCTCACGATAAAAGTCAGATATTACCTAAAAATATGTATTGCTGCTTGAATAAAACTATGCCAGACATTCTTTGCAGCAAGCCTATTTGGGACCACAGCTGACCCAGAAGTTTTCCCTAATTGACATTCTTTACAGCTGCTCCTCCCCTCCTTTGTTATCTTAAACTTAGGTAAAACACTAGCTTGGGGAAAATCTGATTTACATTGCTTTTTTTTCCTTGTACAAGGTGGAAATGAAAATTGCTAGGCAGGACAAAAGTCCTAAATAATTAGATAAGAATACACCTCCTTTTGATAAGGATCACATACACTGACTGAACAAGGGGTACAAAACTTGTGCAAGTTGCAAACAAAATATAAACTTGCTTTAATTAGTGTGTATTTCTTTACAACTTAGTCTTCCAGACAAGAAAATAAATTAGCTAACCAGTGCATTATCTACCTAACAAGCAGGCTAACACTTAAAAATTATGATCCAAACTATGGTTTCAATATACAACCCAAAATGCACTTCAGAAACAACCCAGCAACCACTTCCAAGACTTTAACTAGGTAATGGTATTTACAGTATCTGCTTGCATGCTGCCGCATAACTCAATCACATCATGCTTTTGGTATCAATTACGTAGAATAAAGATAGCATAAAATCAGCCTTGGAATTCATTACAATAGTTTTGCTAAATTAAAGAAAACAGCACATTGCCCATCAAGCTCCAGAAATCAGAGGTGGGGTTTTATTTAAAGCAATTATATAGATTCAATAATGCACCACACATCCCGAGATTGATACACAGTAGGAGATAGCAAAGCTTTCACAAGGAACACATTCAAAGTTACTTAATGCCAGAGTGGGTTTTTTTTCCCCCCCCACTGCTGATGACTGCAAACAAATCAGCACGTCATTCAAGACATTGACAATCCCTACCTTAAAAAAAGAAGAGGTGTAAGTCTGGAACTGAGTTGTCTCAATTTTAGATTCTAGTTGCAGAGAGCTCTTCAATGAAAAGAAATCTATTACCTTAACTGTAAGACTTGTTGGACATTAAAAAATTAAATAAAAAAAAAAAAATCACAAGATGTGGGTATTTATCCACAAGATGGGATCAGCTGTGGCACAAAGCAAACAAGCCACATACCTACACTTAACTAGCTAAAACACCAATTGTTTACAAATGTTTCAGTTCTAAAGCTAGTTTAAGAAACCTGTACGGTTTCTTTAGATTTACACTTGCAATATCATAACTTCTTAGCACACAAGAGTACTGTTGCCAAGGCAACAGTATACAGAAGGCAGGCTATTAAAGACACATATTTAAAAGAACAAGATATTAAATTCAATATCTTAACTATTTCAGCAGTAAAAAAAAAAAATCATTTAAACAAGTGCTCACTTTTGAGCGAAGTGACTACTGCTTAACAGGAGTCAAATTTTGAGACATTTCAGTAATGCTTTTAGGATTTGCTTCCCTTGCAGTTCTGTTCAGACTGAAATGACTGCAGACTAACAGAAGCTTCAAGTGAACAGCACTTCTGAACATACCAGACCCCATGCTTTTTAAATGCATAAATAAGTGGGGAAAAGAAATTCAACTTAACTATCCAAAAGTCAGTTTTCCAGTCCATAGAGTAAGGCCTCCACTATATCAAGATGAGAAGATTATATGGTACGTGTTTAGATTCTTCTGATAAAAATAAATCTTGTCAAATATAATAGCAATGCCTCAAAATAAGATAAAAACAAAACAAACTGGAAACTTAATTCCAGCAAAAAAGGCATGGATAGTCTAATTTTATTTGGAAAAAAACTCAAAAGATTGATTTGACTACAATAGTTTAAAGGACAGGATGAAGCCCTGAACTCAGCAAAATCCTTTGTATTTCAGTGATGCAATTTCTTACACCTAAGCCTTTTTTACATCTAAGCTATATACTTAAAAATTATCTTCTACAAAGACACTTTTACAGGCTGCAATTGTAAACATCACCAGAAACTTCTGGTTTCCTCAAATCCCAGCACTCAGGCTAAAATCAACAGTTTATACCACTTGTTAGATCCAGCAAATATGTTTCCTGAAGCAGGATGAACAAGAACAGCATTGCTACTGCATCACTAGCAGCTTTTTCCTACAATTGCTTTTCATGCTACAGGTGCCCCACAAAAACATGGCTGAACAGAAGGCCAAAATTAGTTTAAACCATTTATATCCACATTCTAATTCTGTTTCATTTGGATTTCAGCACAGTTTGGGTTCTTTCAAGTGATATAAAAGTATATCCATCCAAACCAAATTTTGTATGTAAAAAATACTTATTTATATGTAAGTGTATGAGGTACTTATTTTAAAGCATGCATTAGCTTTATTGACCACAGGCCCTGTACTTTCCCTTCACGCAGGAGCTTGGCTCAGCCCCTAAAGCCGTTTTGGACAAGATCCAGAGTTCTTCCCACACGCTGCACTGATAGGAATAAAGATATCATGTACAAATCTCCCTTCACTGGAAAGCACTAGTTGTGATTCAGAGCCAAATCCCAACTTTCAGCAGCCATGAAGGTATTTCTTTTATTCTTGAAGGCAATCCAACACTTTGCAGCCAAAGCAGCAATACCACACCAGCATGCCACTAAAGCTCAGGCGCATTCAGCAGATACCCCTTTTATCTTCTTGCCAGCAGTTCTCTGCATGAATGCCATTCTAACACTCCCACAACGAGCAGCACACACGTATGGACATGATGAACGCTCTGTCCCAGCCCCTTGGCACGCTCACAGCACCATACTCAGTATAGCTGCGCCGGCAGACACGGCTCCCCCGATCCTTGAGCTCCTGCTCCTCAGACACAGCCTTATACACTTCGGTGTGCAGAACCATCTATCACTTCATTCGTTTCCTATCAGACCAGACCTACTGTGAGTGCTCCCCAGGCAGCATCGTGCAGAGGTGGAGTGCAACACATGCTTCAGCCAGACAGGCAGAGCGCACACCCCATCCTGTTCCCTCTGCACTGACAAGCCCAGGGAACTGCATTAGGTCCCCAAATGCTGGAGGGATAAGCACCCACTCAAGTTATCTAGTTCAGGATCTGTACTAACAGCTCTAGTCACCTATGGTTTCCACACCAGTGAAGCTGGGCAGGACAAGCAAGGAGGAGAAAGAAGGAAGAAGCATTGTGCATACATTTCACTATCTGTATCACCACTGCACATTGTATCTATACTTTTGTATGGCATTAAAGTGCAGAGGGAAAGCAAGCATCCAGAACATATACTTGCTTAACACTCTTGAGTGTCAATTCCTAACAACTGTTATTCTGCATATAAAGTCCAGAACAGTTGTCTTCTAGTCAAAACCTCAAGCCATGCAACTTAGGAGAAAGAAATGTGGAGGGGATCAAGTCTACTGATAAACCCTGAACCACACCAAATCATTCTTCTAAGCCAAGTCATCATGTCATAACAACAGCTTGCTCCAGATCAGCATAATTTTGTGCTAGAAGTTAAGAACAAATGAGGTCTTAAGCCTTTTTCTAAAGGCTGCTTATGAGTGGAAGAAATTAGGGCTTTTTCTTGCTAATCATGACTACAATTGCTAAGCTCTGCAACAGTAATAATAAAAATCTAAATCTTTATTAAATTGATGAGAAAGTATACGACATGAAGATTTGTTTTTACCACAGAAAAATTTCTCTGCTTTGAATTGTATTTGTTGCATTTACATAGTTTTTAAAAGAATTCTTTTAACGTAGCAAGAATCCAAATGCATTTGAGACTTGATGGTGGTATTTTACCATTTAACCAGGAAAGAATTTCTGGGTAGTGGAAACCACACGTTCTTCAGAGAAACTGAATTGCAAAGGTAGGTTTTATTACCTTGTGCAACATTCACATGGTCTCCATGTGTTCAAAATCATGACATCAAGTACAATACGCCAAAGACCCACACTTACTAGACTGCCACGTTTAATAATGGCTTGGGAAGTGACTGCAACTTGTAACATGTTTGCATTTGCAGTTTTACACTGTCTTTTCTCTAACACTAACTTAACAGCTTCCTGGATCAATTTTGCCCATTAACCTCAAGATCTAGATAGATTCTGGCTTAGCACTGATATTTTAAGAATTTCCAGTATGCCCAAATAGGACCAAGTGGGGGTGTTCAGACTAAGTCTTGCACCAGTGAGGAGCAGAGTGGTCCATCAGGTCTGGGGAAGGCCCAGTTCGGATGACAAGCATTAAGAAGAGCCAGGTATAGAATGTCCTTCTATTAAGAGAAGATTCACAAATTAATATTGTTACAGCCAAAAGGGACCCTGAAACAGGTGACTGGACTGATAATATATAAGAGCCTATCTCACTACAAGTTACTGGACTCAATTTGTGAAAAAGATCAACTTAAAAGAGAAGTACCACGTATTGGATCAAACACCTCTTGAGACAGAGGATCTATCCCCAGAGGTAAACAATATTATCCACTCAACACATCATATGCTTTAATTTGAACTTGTTATCTTTCACTTTTCCTTTCTTGTTGTGCCCTCCCCTGCTAGGTCTTCAGCATCTACAATTTTCTGCCTATGAATATACTCACAAAAAGTCACTTCTGTGACTTCTTAAAGGATTAAAAAAAAATAAACCAATACTGGCTGAGCTCCATATGCATTCACCTCAAATCTCAGTTTATGGAATTTTTTTTTTTTAAATACACATTTCTCATACTAGAATCAGCCCTATGAGAGTCAAAAATAACTCTCCTACATCTATTCCCGGATGTCATCACATTACAAGCACATGCTGAACAAAACCCCTGCAGCAACGACTAAACTCTTCACTGGTGCAGTCCCTCTCTGTGGCAGTACAGCTTACATTCCTCATTCTGTATTTGCATGTATCTTCTTCAAACATCCAAGAAATCCAAGCCATTCCATATGAGTGCAAGTGAAAAAATGATGAGCTAGTGTTGGAGCTAGTAAAAATCCCCACAGAGATGCAACAGGGAAAACCCAATTCTTTTACAATTCCCCAATGGCATCCTTCACAATACAACTGTATTGTCAGGTTTAAGAAATTTACTAAGTATTGTCTTGCTAGTACTAGATTTTTTTGTGTGTTGCAATATACTGCAAGAAATTGCTTTATCAAAAAAAAAAATAACAGAGCATTTGACAGAGCCTGCCATCCCTTAAATTGAGCTAACAAGCTTTAATTTTAAGACCTTTTTGTCTTTACATTAAGTGAATCCTCATAAATTTTTCCATTTATTTTACCGAGAATTGACAGCAGGATGTCCAGATTAAGGCTATCTATATCAACCCATTCATTTACTAAAATAGGGATGCTTTGAGCTTTTGAACATGACCTGAAAAAATTATTGTGGAATAGTTTCTGTGGCAAGCACATCAACATGTTCTATCCTTTCTTTTCCTCTCATTTCATGAAGAGGAAAAGCTTGCATCTATTAGAGATCAAGTTTTGTATGAAGGAGAGTAAAAGTTTCCTTCACACCATGCCAGACAGCAGCAGACCCTTGAAGCATGGAATTAGTATAAACAGAGTGAAAAAACAAGTGGGATACCAAAGGAGCTTTAAAATAGATTTTATGCAATGTCCTAGATCTCCAGCGACTCACTCCACTAGCTTCATTTTCAGTCACCAAGACTTCCCTTCTGAATCACAATATGTCTTCTGCAAGCCTAGGAAGTGGCCCTGGAGAACAATTTAGTCTCCTTACCATTATTACATGGTTAATGAGGCTGTGCCAGCACTTCACTTCCAGGAAGCTCTCCCAAAACTTTCAATCCGAAACTGTTCAAGGTGAACGCATGCCCAAATAAATAGAGTATCCCAGCTCCAGAAGCATCTTACCTAGTTAAGAGGTTACAGAAATTCCTCCCTCCCAGCCACAAATGAACCTATCCTCAAGCCTGCAAATATAATTTCACTAAGTTCTTCCCAGCTTACTTGTGCTGTGTTACAGCTCTGTTAATTTGTTACATATTATTTCTCCCCAAACTCATAGTCAGATTTAAGAAAGGCATTTCAAAGTTAGATGATAATGATGAAAGATAAGCAGGGGTACAAGATCACTGTGGAGTATATTGCTGGGGGAAAAAAAATAAATAAAAGGTATACCTGTGGTTAAGATCGCCATGAAAATTGAATTTTCTCATTTCTTTAGGCTTATAATCATATAAGGCAACTCTATGATCCTTAAACTGATTCTATTTCTTACTCATTGTAGACAATAGACCAGGGAATTGTGTCCAATTAAGAAGCACAAATATTTGCTCCATGTCTACAGCTAACATCTAAATTCTAACAGTACTTTATAGCAGAAAGGTGGAAAAAAATTTTAGAGCTTTTTGAGATCTTACATTTATGGATATCACACACATAACATTGCCACCAAAGCTGATCTGGAAACAAACTTCCAAAGTAAAATAGAGTGTAAGGGATAATTAGGAAATGCATAAGTAACATTTCCTGTCTTTTTTTTGTTCTCAACTATGATTTTTAATTGAGAATTTAAACTGAATATTGGAGACAGTTACCAGTTATAGAAAAAAAAATGGGAAGAAAAAAATTTTCGGTTGAGTTGTAAGCACCTAAAATTACTAATTCAACTTCACGTTCTGGAAATCCTGAACCTGAAGATACTTTTTTTCATCATTCAAGCTCTCTCATCTCCAACCAGCAACTGCCCAAATACACCACTATACACTGATGAGACAACCCTTTAAATGAAGAGAACTTCTCTTTGCGTTGTTCTCATTTACAGTCCCCAAACTGTAAGTAAGCCAAGTATGGAACTGGGAAAAGATGCTGCTATAAGAGGTAACAGAACCACCCTAACCAGGAATGACTACAGACACAGCTCACCAGACACTTTTTTTTCTTTCACACTGTCCTCATGCTACAGCTTTGATAAGAGACATAACATAGGAGCCAAAAGCAGTTCTTAGGAAAAAAAACTGAACTGCCACCCAACTCCAGCACTTTTTACATCCACCAGGGCAATACTCATCCTTTTAAATGCCAAACCGAGAAGCAGTTACTAGGATAATTGCAGTAGGCTGGTAACGTTAGAAGAAATGCTTTGCTACAAGAGCAAAAGATCTTCAACCCAGGATCAGTGCCAGTGAGACTTCAGTGGGAAAGTACCAAACATTGCTGTAGGACTGTCCTTACACCACCCGAATTAAAACAACCTTCACAAGGCCCGTCACAGAAAACATAAGATCTCCTTACTATCACCCCAATACTTTCGAAGTTAAATTTCCCACAGAAGCTCCAATTATTCCATAATACATGGCAAGAATTTTGTTGCTGTTTCTTAAAAGAGGTACTACACAGATAATTTTTTAAGAATTCATTTAACTGTGCAAGAACACCATTATTTTAAGGCTTGTTTACTGGGCAAGCACACACAGCTTCAAGAAGAGTTAATTTGTAGCTCCATAGGCGCTTGTGCAGCAAATGACTAAACGCTGAATGGTCTATAAATACCTTTACTAGCATGGATTTGATTTCTTTCCAAGACTAGGAAAAAAGAGTCCAGGCACCTGAAACTTTATCCTCCGGGGGAGCGTTTACACACTGCTTCCATACACAGCTTCA
>NW_009694020.1:0-236 GCF_000703405.1 Apaloderma vittatum | reverse complement strand
CCCGCTGACACAACCATCCCGCCCATTCACCGCGGCCGAAGGCGGGGGACACCCGGGAGGTGGGCGCACGGCGACACCCGTACGTAGAGAAAGGGACACAAGACTCGCTTCTGCCTCAACCGAGATCCGCGATTCGACGGGCAAACCCCTCCTACGCCGCACGGCGCAAGGAAAAGTTGAGCTAATAACAGATGATTTTAAAAAGAAGATAGGGAAAGGGGAAAAAAAAGAAAAAA
>NW_009694019.1:54741-99371 GCF_000703405.1 Apaloderma vittatum | reverse complement strand
TATAAATATATAAATATATAAATATAGTTACTACCACCTGATACTGAAGTCTGATTTCTCTAGACTAGACAGGGCTAAATGTGTAGTTTATTATATTACCTTTGAATAGACGTACTAAATTGGGAGTAAGGAAAAGACAAAACTTCCATGAAAGTGTGACTTTGACATTAAGTGTTATCTTACCTGCTTGTTAATTTGAAAGAGCATGGTCAGTATTTGCAGAAGTGGAAGCATTACTGTCTATAACTTACTTGAGTATCCACGTAATTTGAAAGAACTATGCAAATTAAAATTTGCTGCATGTTTATTACCGTTAATGTATTTGCTTTCCTCCTTTAGGAGTGAAATCAAACGATGCAATACAATGTGGAAAGTCACACTCCAAAGTATTAGCATTAGGTGTAATGCCAGAAGCGTGAAATTTATATTTGATCACCTTGGCAGAGGAATCCCACTATGTTTTCTATAAGGAAATTCTGTGTTGAAAGATAATGGAGAGAAAAAACAAGGTACAGTGCCAGATAATCAGAGAAGAACTTCTGTTTGTCTTTTATACAAGGCACTGTTATTTAGGCAAAAGTGAGAAATGGTGTAAGTCATGAAACAATTCATGCAGGCTCCAGAGCAGTTAAGAATAAGGAGAAATTTAATCCCTGCTTGGTCTCTGACGTCTGCACTACCTCTCTTTGAAATTAGTTATGTAGTTATATTCAGACACTGCTAGTGAATCACCAAAAGATAGTGTCAGTGTGATAGTACTGGGTCAACAAACAGGAGCCTAAGGTACCTTCATTCAGTTAACACTATCTTGTGGCTTTTGAAAAAAAAATTATGTCGATGCAATGAATACTTAAATGGGCTTGCTGATTAAAAATACTTACAACTAAAATAATACATTGTGACTGGCAGGCAAATATTTTTTTAAAAACAGGGTAAAATGAATTAAACACTAAAAACCTTGTTAGCTACTAATTGCCAACTTAGATACTTTTGAACCATGAGCTTTGGTAAGACCTGGACACTTTGTTAAAATTTTTTGTCAGGTAATGATTTTCTGTGTTGCTAAAGGAGAGCACAGCTTTGCTGAGTTCAGAGTTCATCTAAGTCCTTGAATGATCAGGTAGATCAAAGTACATGCAGCTTAAATTATTTCATTAAAGCTGTAATTCTGAGCAAGGGATATATATAGACCACATTCATGTATTGAACACTGTGAGTGAGGTGTGAGGCTGTGTTTGGATCTAGAGATTACCTGTTCCAAAATAACTTAGACATTTTTCACCAGATGAGTCCAATACATTGCTATCATAAATTATTAAAAATCATTGTGTTCACTGAACATAAGTAACCCAGTGTTCAAAGGAAATATAGTTCGAGTGTGCTGGAAAAGAGTAACTAAATGGAGGTTTATTAATCTGTGGTTACTAAACTCTTCCTTTGATTTATTGTGCTCTGTGCTTGCCTCTGGCCACTCTTCCAGTACTAAACACCTTGTGGTAAGCTGGATGGAATGAATATTCCTTCATGGAATTTACATTTAACATAATGCCTCTTTTTTTTTCCCCGAAATATTTTTCTTTCCCTTAAAGCACAAAGGACCAGCTATGCTACATGCAAGGCTAATTTCTAAGCCTTCTCTCCCTATTTGCAATAGTGGTGGTTTGGAATTTTTTAATTTTATTATTGCTAAGCAAAGTCATCAAAAACTTCAGAGTAACAAACATGTATGTTTAATTTCTTAACACGCAAAAAATGACAGATATGATTTCCTTCTGACATCTCCAAATTGTAGAGCACACAAGATGTTGGTGAGAATGGAGGCAGGCGAAGGACTTGAAAAGAAAAACATGAAGTTTAGTAGTAAACTACTATAACAATTAATTGCAGATCTTTGTGCCTTTGAAACATGGTTTTAGTCTATTTCCCATTTAGCAATTCAGACAATTCTAAGAAATAATTTCCTGTGACTTACCTCTAGCAAGTAAAAGTAGACGAGCTACTGTGATATCATATACCAAAATAAGCTATTTGATAATACATCATTTCTCCTTGAATTTGTTACTTGTGCATACAATGTTGTATTCTTACTTGGAACCAGTAACCTTAGGAATTAAGTGTTTTCTACTATTGCTTCAATAGTATTTTATTTGGCTTGTGGTATTCCCACAAAGTGTCTCTTATTACCACTGTGTGCTCATGAAATTTTCTTTTTGTTTGCTATCTTATTAAGTATACTGGAGTATTCAGTGATGGAAGTACTTTGTTAAATTACATCTATTATACCAGTGGAGTATGACCTGATTTATTATAAGGAGATCAGAGCATGCTCAAGTGCTCAGTGGATTATCCTAAATGAAGCTTTGTCTCTCAGGGCTGCCATAGCCTTCAACTTTGCCATTATGTTTTAGGCATTGATTTCCCTTTAGAACGCAAATGCAGTAATAATACTGCTTGGTAAATGTTTCTCCAGTACTGAATAACTGCTTGTTCTGTCAAGGGGGTGTCAAATTCTGTTCCCAACCTGTCTGTCATGTATTACCTCCTTTACATCTGTCAGCAGACATGAGTTAAGTACGTTTGGTGACTGGGTTTTGGAGGAAGTGCAGTTTGCAAACCAATTCGAAAGGAAGGAAAGTAACTTTTCAAAGCTTGCTTGTTTACATACCTTTGACTGCAGTGGTTCCCAACCCTTCCAGAGGAAGCATCACTGCTGCTGGAGCCTCTCTGTGCGGTGCTCACTGCACAAGCCTGTCTTGGTGCTTGCACACCCTACTCTGTCTTGGCACTTTGCTGTTTCTTCTGTACCTCCTCCCTTCAAAGCCACAGGCACATCCTTTCTCACCTTCTGGGGTATGGTTTGTCCCAAAGCAACCTGAGAGTGGGGAACAATAACAACAAAAAAATCGGATACTGAGGCTGAGATAGGTGGTGGGCTGACAGCCTGTGGGCTGTCTAGGTGAGACTGAAGGGAGCTCCTAGGAGGGCTGTAAAGGTGCTCAGAGAAAGTGGCTCATATGTGAAGACAGGGGCTTGCAGAAGTTTAGCCAGAGACTGAACAGGGATATCTATCAGCAGTGAGTTTCACAGTATATCATTTTACAAATGTTTTACTTTTAAAATTACTTAGGTTTTTATTTTCTGCCTTTTTTTTTTCATGTATTACAGGAAGAGACAATTACTAATCACTGGGACATTTTACCTGCAGAAGATCATACAATTTGTGCATGATGCCTGATGTGTATTTTTATAATTTAATCATCTAGAGTGTTTATTCGGGGTGTAAATGCTGGAAACAATGACATTTCTGAGCTGATTTATGAGGTATTGCACTTTGTAATCAAATCTGCCATGTGTTGTTTCTAAAATATCAAGTGTTATAAAATTGCTGACAGTCAAAAAAAGAACATTGGTAATGGGCTTAAATTCTCTGTGTACAGTTATGGACAAGAACAGTAGGAAATGGAGGGATACAGAAGCAGTGGCAGCTATACTGCAAGTTTAAGAACTGGCTTGTTGAATGCTTGAGAAATACTGGAATGAGTATGATTTTGTGTTGAGAATTATATAGTTCTAGTGTACATTTTAGACAATATTTTAACAGTAAAAGCTCTTATCACAGAGCATGAAGAATTGCTTCTAACCGTCTTTCCCAGAGGAAACACTATGTGTAACCTTTCAGTGGGAACCAGGGAAGTTTTTTTGGTAGGAGATGAATGTCAGGAAAGTGTTTGTTGTATATTTCATTTTACCTACTTTTTATTCAGCATGTAGGGGAAAAAGGAAAGTATCACCAAGGTGATTGGCAAGTAGCTTCATGAAATATCAGCAGGTGGGAGGCGATATTTATAGTTTGAGGACTGTGAAGGCCAAGGGCTCTGTTTGCCATGACAGCCCTCAAAGACATAGGACAGAGAATCACACCTCCTGCCTTTCAGAAATAATTTTAAGCATAGTGGAGTTAATGGCAGTGGTGTTCAAAATACTGGTTTATTTTAAAAAGATTTTTTTTAAAAAAAGAGGTTTAAAGGGTTTTTCAATAAGGAATTTGGTATTCATGCCAGGCATCATACTTCTAAGACTATTAAATTGTCTGAGCAGAGTTAGAAGTTATTTGAGATCATGAGCTGTATATACAGTCAGCTATGATACTGTGAAGCCTAGTTATTCTTGACTATTCTCTGTGTGGTAATACAAATATTTCTGAAATAAGTAAATAAATACATAAAACATAAATAACAGCAAAAAGAAAAAAAATACTGAGTTGTGGAAATTACCTGGATTCGATAGTATTTAGATCAAAGGGTAGCTAAAAAGGAACCAAAGATGAAGTTCATTGACTGTGAAAACAAAGTTGCCCAAACTCAAACTTTTCAGAACTTTTATTAATAAGGCAGTACATAACATAAGTAAATACATGTTTGACTGCAGTAGGAATTACTGACCTGACATAACGAGGGCCCAAGAAAGAAGAAAACTGTGCAGTATGTCAGTTTATATTTTAAAGATATATATTATAATTCCAGAAGGCTCAGAAGTCCTTAGAACACTTTACTAAGGTGAGTAAAGCCTCCTTCCCACTTGAGCTTACTTATCACCTGGAGAGTTCATGCAAATTATACAGAAACATACTTCATTGCACAATGACTGTCCCACCGCAGAGATTGTGATAGAGGCCTTGTTTTTCATGAGCACTTTGAGAGCAGAATTACAAACTGTTCTTTCTTGACACACTTGTGTAACTGGTAAGGAAGGAATGATGACGACTCCTTTTTAAATTTCTGCATTGTAACCTAGCTAACCTAGGTTAACTCTGCAGGAATTATTCTAGTGCATAGGCTGTGAACCAGGCTGAGCTCAGTAAATAGGGAACATTAACCTCATACGTATGTGCGCACTTGGGTTTAATAAAACTGCATCCAGAACAGCAAAACAAATTAAGAAAATTAATTAAGAGACTAAGAGGTTTTATTGTTGTCATTAGGACTTATGTTTTTATGCTATGTGATGTATAGGGGTTTTTTTTTGTTTTTAACTTAGGTTAACGGGGCAAATTTTGTGTTGGAGCTTTGAGCACTATATTTATACAAATAATATAAACACAGAATTAATATAGAATAGCAATAAAATGCTTGATGAAGAGTATTTTGTTAGGAGTTTTGATTGTCCAGCCATTGAATTAAATGACTGTTTTACGCACAAAGCGGTTTCTAGAAGTGTTATTGGCTGATGCATCAATATTTCTCTTGTGGAGACAGCAACACAACACCATTATTATCCTCTGATAACAGCCTGTTCTAGTGCTTTATCTCATAAATAAATGAATGCATAAATGTGCATTGAGATGAATACACTAGGTAAAGGCCAGGCAAAGTAATAATCACAGGATTTGGTGTGACATTTTACCAGCACTCAGACATATTCCTGACTTTTCTAACATTTGTTTTTTCAACTCATAAATATTTCTGCAAAGTAGGCACACTGTTAAATGACACTAGCTTCCTTGGTGGGATTATTTATGTTAATAAAATGTGAGGCAAAAGCTATTGGTGCATGATAGTTTTTAACTAAAGAAGAAAAGAAAAAAAACCTACAATCTTTTAGAAGAGAGTGTTCTGAATAGTTGTAATTGTCTCAATTTCTGTTACTTTCCAGTATACTCTTACTTTGAAAAATAGAAACAACAAAAAAAGTTTACACTTACAATAAGAAAAGTAAGTTTGAATGCCCTGTGGAAGGGAGGAGTTTGTGAGAACATAAGCATTCCTTTGGTTATGTTCAATGAAACAGGGTCTTGTGCTTTAAGAACTAGGAACAACTTCTAACACCTTACACTTCCTAATGCCATTGCAACTTTGATCATTTCTCTTTTTAAGCAAGACTATAACTGGACCTAACAAAGAGAAGTGCAGTTGCTCATCTCAGATAGATAACTTTTATGTTTTGCAGTATCTTTTTCATGCTAATAAAATCTTTTTCTCCATTTTAGACAAATATCACTTGCTGTGTCATAGCACATGGATTTCAGGACCACCTGTGAAGAGGTAGGCTCAGATATTTTTCTTTTCAAACAGTAGTAGTATCAAAATCAATGAAATTTTAATCCTTTTTATATGCAAAATCCTTTTTTAACTTCTCTTTTTAAAAAAAAATTGAAGGAATTATATAATAAATATAAATTTTTCAGCTGATGGCTTTATGGTAGCAGACAGACTTTGTAGCAGGAGATGAAAAAATTTGCCCAGATGTATTCATCACTGGCCCTCACCTCTGTCCATTCCAATTTACCTCTTTTAGGCACAATGTAGGTGCAGGTATCTGTGTTTTGTGCAAGCTTTGCTCTTAGTGAAGTGTTTATATCTGAAAAACATCAATGGAGCCAGAAATCTGTCTGATGCCTTTCAGCAAAATCAAGGGGGAAAGTAAAAGTGTGGGAAAAAGGTGGGTGACGAGAGAGGAGAAACTGTGAAGATGACCAAGATGAAAAGCAATTCCATTCTAATTTGATGAGGCAAAGGAGTTATTTTCACTTAAAATGGATAGAGTTTTATAGTGTCAATGCAATGTACTTCAGTCTCTCTCCATTACAAAAGGCATCTTGAACAACTTGTTTTAATGCATTTTCAAACTTCAGCAATTGAGACACCATGAGAACCATTTACACCAAATAATGTAATGATGTAAATGTATTATTATTATTATAAAATCATTAATATTACCTGTACACTGAGTATCGCAAACAATGTTTAGGAAGTTAGGACTGGGGACCTGGGGACGAAAAAATTGCCCATGTCTTTAAGTGTGACCCTGATCCCATAAAGAAATAAAAGTGGAAAGATGGAACAATAAAAGAACCAAGAACTAACTGCTTTTTTGACCAAGTAAACTGTGCACGGTCTAAATTGTATAACAGAGTATATCCTAGATTATTTCTCTAGAAAAAAAAAATTGTTAGTTTGGAGATGTATTTTTTAGAATAGATAAATATTTTCAGTTGGAAGGGACCTACAGAGATCATCTCGACCCACTGCCTGACCAATTTAGGGCTGATCAAAACTTAAAACATGTTATTAAGGGCTTTTATTAAAAAAGAAAGAAACAACCTTTTGAGTGCACGTATTGAGGAAAGAGACAGGTACATACTGTTTTCATAGAATTTTTATGTTATTATTTAAACTGTGCACTAGTATAGCTTATTTAGTGTCAATTAACCTTGCTATGTGCCCAGACAACAGCAGCCACAGAAAGATGACCTGGCATATGAGCCCTATCTTAGCCTTTAAAGTGCAAGTATATTAACAGATCTGTTTCATTCTGTATCTAACGTTTAATGGTGCCATTGATTTCAAATTTAGCCCTTTAAAAATCGGCTGCTTAATTGGAGCTTCAATGACAGACAGGGGAATGAGAGGATGACTCCGCCCATCCTAGTAAAGCTTTGTAATCTAGAGACCCAAAGGAAGCTCCTTCAGCTTTAGATTACTAAAATTAAATTAGATATATTCCACTCCAATTTATCTGCTTCATGTAAAATGAGCTTTGTGCCACAGAGTCAGCAGTGTCACTTCCAAGAAATTCTGAAAACTGTGATCTACATCTTTCCTCCCAAGCTAATCAAAGTTAATAAAATACAGACTTTCAACCTACTTTCATCAAACGCCTATGTCTAAATAAATCATCGTCAGCCTTATTCATACACATAATGTAATTTTTAACTAAAACTTCAGCACTATTATTTTAACGCATCATCTGCATTTTTTGTTCAGGGGAATATTGATTGAGCTGGATCTGAAAGTCCAAGAGATGGGAGGGTGCTGTAGCTCCAGGTCGCCAGGTCCAGCCAGTAGTGAGGGTGATGATGTATTCCCAGTTGGCATATGCACACAGAGCACACATATACACTGCATATATCCATATATACATTTTTACTTATGTACCTGACCAGCCACGCAGATCACACAGAGCCCTCACACAGACACAGCCAGCACCAGCAACCTCATCCTGCTCCCTCTCTGACTGAGCAGGATGGAGGTCCACTTGTGAGAATCTATATGGTGTATGTACAGTGTGGATGCCTCCAGCAGCAAGGCTTAGACAGTCTACTCAGCAGCTACCCCTGGATCCTGATCTTCTCAGTTTCCAGCAGCTGGGCATATAAGCTCCTGAGGCCAGAGCCCCTCTACAGCTGCTGGTGTAGACCATCATATACTCACGCTCCCCACCCCCTCCATCTCCCCTCCACAGAATCCTTCAGCCAGGAAAAGAATTGAAAAGGGATTTAATAAGAGAATAGGAGACACTGCACTGATCAGGCTCAGGGAATGTGCATATTGACCAGACAACTATTTACATGTGACTAACCCCTTTTTTATCTCCTTAACCCTATGTTTTTCCGTACGTGTTCTTCCGCAAATCACTGAATCTCTTCACACCCCTTCGGTTCCTCCCCTAAACATCCTATACTAAGTCCAGTGTAATCCCAAACTACATCCCAAAATGTGTCCTGTGACCCAAGACAGTGACCCCCAGTGACTCAGTCGAAAATGTACTCTGGCATTTTCTTATCGTGATGAGTTTTACACCTGGACTGGAGCTGGTGTTGTCCTAGAACAACCCTGGAAGGGGACCAGATTGAGTGTTCCTTCATCCGAGTCCTTAATTTTGGTTCCCACCTGCCATTGTGCTCCTCTGGGCATGTGGTGATGGGCCTTCAGTAGGCTGATGTCTCCTTTGATGAAACTGGGTAGGCTGCTACTTGCACTTCCCCCATCTGCCACAGTCTGTCTGTATTCCTTTCTGTGTGTACAGACAAGATTTTATCATGTAACCTGACAGTTGTGGTTTTCATCTATTTCTTGGCTTCAAGAAGGTTGAATTTTCATTTGTTCACTGATGTGGACAGCATTCTTTGGATTGCACTGTCCAAATATTAAGTAATTACTCATTATGAATGTTCACTTGAGTTCAGTATGAGAAGTAATCATGCATTCTATCAGGTATTTCAATTCCCGATATGTACCTTCAGATTTTCTTAGTACCTTCAGATTTGCCAGACTTGTTGCCCAAACCTCATCTGGTACTTGAGCTTCTTATGAAAGTGACAGTAGAGATTAAAGAAAATACCATTGTGGCACTACCCCCTTAATTGTTTTGTGGTTCTTTCTATTGGCACATCTTCAGCAAATGTTCACAGACTACACTCCAAGCCACAGACATTTTATTTATTTCACCTGTTGACATGAAATAATGAAATAGCTGTAGACTTTGATCCATATACTTTTGTTTAATTAGTTATCTGGTCAGTACTTTTGTAACTTTCAGCCCTCTTTTTGCTCCATCTCCTATTCTCAATCGTACTATATATCTAGGGAAAATAATTTCTGTTCTCCTATGGCAAAGTGGTTACTAGACTGTTTTTAACAATGGCAACAAAAACTGTCATGAGGCATGTTGTCTATTTGATCTTTCTCTTCTTCCGCTCTTTGTTTCATTTCTTATGAATACCTTATCATCCTTCTTTCCCCATCTTCCAGTGCTATAACCACCGTCATTGCAGAAGACCTGAGATTGGTCTTGACTCGGTGGTAGTTCATCCCCATCCTTGCTAATGACAGTAAATGGTTGAACTGAGTTTAAATTAGTGTAAAACCAAAATATTCCATATAGATGCACTGAGGCTAAAACACATTTTTCATAGTGTGCATGACACACACTTTTTTTTTTTCCCTCTTAAACTACTCTTTTCATTCTAAATAACTGCTGCTCTAGTATATTGGATGTCCTGAGGGAACCTTTGTTTTTTCATAGTACTGATGCTTTCATGCGTCCCTTATTTTTCCTATGAGTAGGATTTTGTTTGAAATTTGGACACTGAAATGATCTTGTTGACTTGTAGGTACCTGCCCACACACTTTGTGCTAAGTTCCTCCTGCAGAATTCTCCTGAGCAGTGCAATCAGTGGAGCCCCATGAGCAATTAATTTCTCCCAAAACTTGCTGATCACCTGAATTGCTCTCTACGCTGTATTGCCTATAATAAGCATTAATTATAATAAGAACTCAAACACTTATGTGTAGACAGGTGCAGTTTGATGTTAATCCTATGATCCTAATGATTATTATCTCCTATCTTATCTGTAGGCTGTGCTACTTTTCAAAGTATATTTTTTCTACAAGAAAATACCTTCTGTGCTAGGCAATTCAAATGGTGCTACAAAAAGATGAGGTCTTACACACTTTTTTTTCTAAGGGAAACTACCCGGTCTCTGATGATGAGAAAGCTATAGTTATTTTTTTTCTTGTTGCTTCTCCACTTGCTGATTGTGAGAAATTGTTTCGTATTTAATTATTCTGGATTCTGTGTCATTTTCCCTCAGTAATCAGCAAATGTATCCATTGTACTGCTTCTTGTACTTATTTAACAATTTCTAAACCATGAGAATATCCAGCTGCTCTCTTAGCCTTTATCCTGAGCTTTCTGAACTTTAGAAGAGCATAAATCATAGAGTCACTAGGTTCTTTAAGTTCTCTCCTGTACTTACTTGACCTTATTCTGCATTCTGAAAACTATCTCTTGGAAGATAACCTCAGTTTCTGACATAATACTGTCCTCTGCCCTTCTGATGAAATTGAAGACTTGGGATGATTATAATGCATTAGAACATTTTCCCCTTAGATACATTTTTTAAAAGTTTATATTTTCCATGTGCTTTACGAACAAGCTGCATGAGCAGCTCTCTAATTTTTATAACTTTCTAAATTTTAAAATCTCATCCTTTATTTCTGTTAGCTTGGCTATTTTTTCCTAATATAACTTCAACTTGTTTAAATTAGTAAATATTCCATTTATTTTTATGCCTATAATCTCTTAATCTGTTTTTACAATGCTATCCATTTTTTCTTTGAAGGATTCGTTTGAATTGGTAAACTATTTGTTCTCTGCTTTATGAATCATATGAATATTCTTGTAAACTTCCTAAACTTTATAACTTGATAAATTTTATTGTTCACAGGACTAGTAACCTCTATTTCAACATCCCTCTTGTTAGGTTTCTTTTTGCCTGCCACAGAATGTGTTTAATTTTTAAGCCTTATTTTGACTTCCTCGTGACTTTATTTCATAAATCATGTAATATACTATTTTGACTGGGTTTAGTCACCTTTATGTCATTTTCTGGTTTACACATTTCAGCCTAAGCTGACAATTTGCTTTACTTAAAAATGGCAATGCTGGAATTTCTAATATCTTGGATTTGTGAGGGGTTTTTTGTTGCTTGGTTTGGGGTTTTTTTTGAAATCCAGCCTCAACTCATAATTTAATTCCAAAATCACAGGGTGAAAAACAACTGGCAATTTACAATGCCTGTGAAATGTCATATAATAGGTGACATGTCACAATAGCCTTCAATTTTATGGAATCTTATCTCTTGGTCTCAACTCTAATGATATAATCTAGTCCATATAGTATCAGAAAAGGAAAGTTGTTGCTGTAGAAAATACCTTAATTCAATAAGAAGCTTGTATATAAAAATATTTTTATGAATAGATATATATTTTTCCAAATATCTAATTTACATATTGAATTAATCAGACTGTATGAAACAAGGAGATTCTCTGTAAGTCTTTATTCTTTAGAGCAAATAATTTATTAAGAGTGCCTTAGCCAAATACTTACCTGGCAAATACCTGGCAAATCAAAGAAAAATAAGATTAAGCCTATCTTCAATAGTTTCCTGCAGTTCTTTCAAGTTGATGTGTAAAATTTACATGCAGGAATTGACTTGCTATCCTTTGAATTGAAAACGTTGCTATCTGAAGGCAAGAAGAGGCTCTGAATGACAAGCTGAACACATCTCTGTGTATCTGGGCTGCATTCCAATTTTTGACAGTAGGAGTGCTTTTCACTTACGCTAGCAACACCTCCACAGAATGAGTAGCTGGGCCATTTAAAAAACATCCTTTATGTGGTTCTGACACATATTCCTACCTCTGTATTCATTGCCATTACTGCCTTAGACCTCTGATTCAATTTCCCTTTTTATTATTATACTTGCAGTTATAAACCAGTGACAGGCATATCTCCAAATACTCAGAGATCAGCCTCAGTTCAGATAAGCATCCAAAAGCATAGATACTCATCTGAAGCGAACTACGTACATATTTCAGGCAGTTTCTGCAACTCATTCTCCTTACTGGGATCAGAGTCTTGATGGTGGAAGTAAATTTCAAGGCTTAAACCTATATTGCAGAAGTTTAATTTATTTTAGGACACATCAGCCAAAGCAGTAAGTAAAAATCCAGGGCACCTTGCATAGAGGATGTGTTGCGAGATTTTTTAACTCGTCCTCTCTTCCATTCATTCATGGACTAAACTATTTTAGGATATCTGTTGGAGTCTTCCTACTAGAGGAAGAAGAGCTAAGGCAAAAAAAATATATAAAATAGCACAAACGAAAAGATATAGTCATGCCTTGAAAACTAATGAAGAGTATTTAAAATTGCCTGAAATATTGAACAAGTTTCCTCTAGAACAAAAAATATAGAAAAAGTTTTAGGTGTGATTTGTTATTTTTCCTTGTCATAAATGACAAATAGAGGAAGATGTAAACAAACAAATTCTTCAACAGAACACCTGCCAGTAGCCTTTAACCAGATAAAATAAAAAATATTTATGTTGTCCTGCAGTAAATTGACTTTAAAATTAATAAGTAACTTTGAAGATGTTTCTCATACAATATAATTTTGGTATATGTTTGGAAGAGACTCTTCAGCTAACATAAATGTATAAACTGTAGTTTTCAGTTATATTTCCTCTGAAATTATGTAAGTATTTGTGAAGGCTATATATATTGCATCAAGCTATATATGACATGTTAGCATTTCTAAATTCCTTTTAAAAAAGTTAGTAGGGCCAACTATTATGCAAAGCCAATATGAACAATGTCTTAGAAATCAGAATATAAGGAAGAAGATTTTTAAGTGGCCTTTTTTTACTGCCTTGTTGCTAATAATGATCTGAGTGTGTGACCATATCCCTTGCAGCAGCAGGCTGACTTGATCGGCCAACCTATGCTGTTCTCTGATAGAGATCTGAAGTGGAAAGTTCAACACATCCTGGCATGGCAAATCAAACATGGATTGGTTTTGAGCTGCTCTTGTATTTATATTACTTCAGGAACACTAAGCAGATCCTAAACTCCTGCCAAGGACATCTGCTCTTGCTGCATCAGTGTTCTTGTGTAACTCAAAGGCGTGTAGAATGAGATGACAGGGGCAGCACTGAGCAGGTGCAACGTTCACTGTGTCACTTAGGTACCACTACCTCCCTTCATCACAGCTTTTGCTCGAAGTCACTGACTCCTCTCCCATGTGGAAACTTATTCTTTCACTGCTGTATGTTGCTTCCATATCTGTTCCTTAGCCTACATCATCCACTTCATAAACATGTACAATTTCAAACACTCGGTTCTGTTACCCTCTTTACAACAGGTGCCAAGCTCTTAAGCATAAGGTGAAGAAATAGGTATAAATATAGGCATGGTAATGTTCCTGGCAGTTTTAGCTCAAAGGTACCGTCAAGGTATAGTGGCTTAACAAACTGTTATCAGCTAAACTATGCTTCTCTGTCCATGCCTGCTGGAAGGTGATGAAGTTTATCATATATCTGAGCACAAGAGGATGCCTTGCATGACCTCACACTGACAGTTACAGTAGCTAAGCTGACGTGCCGTGAGCTGGTATATTGCTCTAAGTTGGGGGTAGGGCAGAGCTTTCTGCGAGTGAAATGTAGAAGTCTTGAAGGGAAAATTTTAGCACTCCTTCTCATAGAATCTCTCAGTGGGAACAAAAGCTAACATCAGCTGCAACTCTGCACCCACACACCTCTTATGGACACAAATGCACATCATTTAAGCACTTCAAATGTAAGAGATGGCAGGCATAGAGGCTAGACGGATGATCTCCCTCCCACTGGAATAATTTTACTGGGGCCACATGGATGAAAAATGTTGGTATGCATAGTAATTTACATGAAAGCATATATACAAGATTACTTCACTAAGTTCCAGCTCTAGATAAGGATGCAGGAGTTCATATCTTTGTTTAATTCAGTTTACTGGATGCTTTGAAGGGGGCAGGGGAAAGACGAAAAAAGAAATTCCATCAGACAAAAATGAAACATAATGAAATAGCTGAATTCCAGTCTTTCTTCTCAAGGACCTCTCTTGAGCTTATCTAATGAAACTGAACTACATTCTTCCCCTTTACATGGTTGTTAATGCTGCTCTCAGGTAGGAAAGGAAAGGAGATAGCATAACCAAAGATTTAATTTTGAGCTGTATCATAACCCAGCTTTCATAAAGCCCAACAACAGTAAAGTGTTTAATTACATTTCAGAGTATCTGATATAAATAAGATCACTGAGTGTGAGTGATCAATCTTTCCAAGGGCCAAAATATTTTGCTCTTCCTGAGCTTGGTTTCTGTGTTCAAGCTGAATAGGTTCAGCCCACATGCATTTAGAAAATGGCTTTAATTTTAATTTTATTCTAATTGTGTTTGCTGTTGTTAAGTGCCTCTAATTCCTACAAAGAAACCCCTTTTGCAGAACGACACTTTGAAGATTTTGTAGAATTATTGACCAAATCAAGTATGTGCAGTCAAGTAAGGCAGAGTTACTATAATCAGTGTATGAGAGGCAGAATTTATTCTATTATCAGTTACTGAGGGTTGAGGAAAGGCACATCTACAAACCTTTGTGCAGGAAAAGGTCATTTTAGACATCAGCACATCGTAGATGTATGTAGGCTAGCCTGTTTTATTTGACCACAGATATTTACAGCCTGCTTTGTTTAACATCTGTTACCACTTAACTGCTTACTTCACAACTCCATGGAAAGACAAGTCATCTTAGTCTGCAAAGCAGAAGTTACCAGGAGAGAAGCAGGGGAACTTTAACTATTTTACATTTCCTTTATTTTAATATCATAACATTTTATTTATGATATGAGAGGGAATTTTTCAGTGATACTGAAAACCTAACTCTGTTCAACGTCCATTTATTTGATCCATTTATTTTTTTTCAATCAGTTTCTATTTCATCCTGTTTTTAAAAAAGACCCCTTAGTATGATGTCTTCTGACCAGAGCTTCCACTGACCTCAGTGTGAGTCCATTGTGTGGAACTCTTCATTTTTTCTTCTTCAAACTTATTTTAAAAAGAATAAAACCAATGTGAGAGCGACTTTCAAAGTGATGGCTGAGTTATACACAATTTCTACTGGTGTCCAAGAGAAAATGATTTCCTGAGTTTGAGTGTTAAGCATGGAGCAGAAGTGATAGAACAGTTTGTCAGTAAAGAACATTATATAGAGCTATTTAAAGGTTGTCCTCAACCTTTCCACTTCTCTTAAAGCCTCTTGAGACCAATTTAAACTTTTCTTCTCCCAGCAGCCTACTGTTAGTTCCATATTTGTGTTTGTTCTCTCTATGCTATGGATGTAAGGTATCAGAGCCCATTATGGGGAGATCTTCTAAATCCTCTTTTAAACTCTTATCTGAGAAAGAGCCCTCAGATTCAGCCAGGTCAACCTTGGCAGTTAAAATTCACAGCAAGCTTTTTTTTCCCTTGATCTCTCTCAAGCCAACTTGCTACAGACAGTGGATTGAAATTTGACCTGAATGAAAACAATGCAAGTTTTATCATTGACACTGATCAGGTCAAGATTTTAAATACTTTCTTATATATGCTTTTCTCATATATATATATATGAATATGTATGTATCTATGCAAATAGGTATAGCTATTTAATACTGGTAAACTACGTGTTTGTAAGCTCATTCCTCATGTCAGAAAAGTTCTACCAATATGACTTTTGTCTGTTTACGAGGTATTATGAAGAGTGATATTTTCAACATAGCCTTCAGGGAAAAATTAATAAATATTGCAGGTGCTTACATGTGCAGAATTCTTCAGTGTTCAGACCTCTTACATGTAACACCCAAAAAAAGTAGCACAGATAGGTAATACCACAAAGACCCTGTTAAATTTTTGAAAGTCATATATTGAAGAATCCTACAGAATTCCTGATCTCTAACTGTAAACATAAAATATAGAAGTGTAGTAAGAAGTAAGTTACTAGAGGAAGTTGCATTCTCTGATCTCTTTTCTCTTATTCTAAACTTCAGCATGCTCATTTGAAAAGGAACGTAAAAGTGTAAGTCAGTGATGTGTTCACAGATCAGGAAAAGCTCACAACAGGTTCATGTAGGCTGTCAGTGCTCAGGTCTGGCTAGCTGGAGGTGTTATGGCATGTATTTCTCTGTCAAAAATGGTGTAACACGTGGATCATCAGCTTTTATTTCATGTCCAAGTAAGGTGTCATCATTGAACACAAAGTTGGAAATAAGAGCACAGCTGCTCTGAAGCCATTGAGTTTCACAGATTTATTATGGACAGAATAGCGCCTTCTTACTGCAAAATCTGCCTTCGCAAGTTGCTACTGTGACCATCGCTCTCTTGTAGTCTGAGCGTGGTAAATAAATACAGTGCTCACTGCTAATAGTTCTGTATTTCTTAACATATTTATGATAACTGTAGCTATCTCTCAGCTATTCTGTTTCAAAACACCACTTCTAGCAATGCAAAGTGCTAACTGAAGAAACTTTTTTTCTTTATTCCTTCCTTTGAAGACAAAGACAGGGGTTTGTTTGCTGCAGGATGGTAACCAGGAGCCTTTCAAAGTGCGACTGCACTTAGCCAAAGATATTTTGATGATCCAGGAGCAGGATGTGATCTGTGTGTCTGGTGAGCCTTTCTATTCTGGTGTAAGTAGTTTTTTAATTTTTCTTTAAGATGTACTTTATACAAAGCAAAAATATTCTGTGTGTATGTGTGTGTGTGTGTGGCCACACACGCAGATGTTTGCATTTACTCCCAAAGTTTGATTTTTCATTTTAAACTGTTAACTCTAGGTGTATTTTAATGTAACATCTTCTGCAAGTAAATCTTAGCAATACTTGTCTAAGAAGCAATGATGACATAATAAATAAGTTATACGTATAACTGCGGTATTGTTTCTCTGCCCACTCCAATATTGAAGCCACTGAATGCAACAGCAATGACTAAAGCAGTGATTTTTGCAGTGCGTACAGATACCTCATTGTACTTCAGTATCTGAGAATTGTCTGTGGAGCTGATAAGACAGCTGATGGATAACTGTTGTGGCAGGGCTTTTCCTGGTAGAATAATTATGTGCTATCCTCTGTTGCTTTGTTGCTTGATATGGTAGCACAACTGCAGACTTCACATGTGCTGCAAGGGTCACTGGTTTTACCAGCGCATCATGTTAATACCAGTGGACTTCAGTGCAGTAGTGTGGTTTATGTATTACTGTCTTTACATGATGTATCAGATTTCTTATTTAAGCATCCTATTGAATTTTATGGATAAAAAACTGAGCTTTGTAGTCAATTATTTGGAATATCTGTAAAATGTTGTGTAAAATTACATTGTAATTTTTTGGAACTATTGTAATGTGATGTATTTATTTAATTGTGGAAGATGATAGTTTATAAAAGTAAGAAAAAACATTTACTGTTCATTTCTATAGACATTTTTATAGATACTGTAATTACATTTTGTAGAGATATTTTTAAGATTTATGGGAAACTATCATAAACATTATGCTCTCCCTTTGAACTAAATAAAATTATCATAGGATTTCACGTTAAATCTTGTGAGGCATAATAGTGTAATATCTATTTATGCAAATGTTATGTGACCGCTACTATGTCTGTTTTATTAATTAATTGCTACTGTTGCCATATCTCTGTATTTGTAAATACAAGTATAATAAAAAAATACAAAGCAGAAACTAGAAATAAATTGGTAGAATGTTAGCAGTACTAACACCGTGGAAGATTAATGGAAAAGGTATAGGAGAATCCATCTCATTGTTAGGAACATCTCAGTGTGAATGGTTCTGAGTTTTCTTCTGAAAAAACAGAAACGTGCTATCTATGCTGTCTTCATGCCTGCTGGGCTTGCTTGCATGACAAGTCTGGCATTAGGTTTTCAGTTTCGTGCTGTACAAATACAGTTTACTGCTATAGCTGTTTGTGCTTCATGTGTAATACATATACTTCTTTTACCGTCAGACTGTACTATTCCTCAACATACAGGATATCCAGGAGCCCAGACAAAAAGAAATTATGAGTTCAAGCTCAGGCTACAGTTGTTTAGGTAGCAACACACGCTGTGGCACAGTTACTCCACCAAACCTTTTCTGGTGTCATTTGTTAAAAAGATTTTATCCCTCCAAAATAGGACTGTCATTATTGTGCTATAATATTTATTATTTCTGCTGAACTTGTTATTTAATTGTCTTTATGAAATGCATATTTTATTTTTACATTTCACAATAAGGTTTTCTCTTACAGTTTTGCTCTCATTAGCTTTGCAACTGCACTGTAGAAAATAGTGTTTGATTTGCTTCACCATTTACACTCCCTCTATCTTGTATGCATACTGAATGCATAACTCATTAATTGATTAATATTACTGAGGTGAGGAGGAGTTTCTTTTCTCTTGGAAGTGTCATTGCTAGGCTAGTGACTTTTGAGGTCTTTGCCCTGATTTCCTATGAGATTAAGATTAGGTCTTGAATCAATATATTCATTCCAGCTAAGGGTGACTGTCATTTCACAGTTAACTGTCCTTTTGTCACAGCTCATTTGAATCATCTGGAATCACGTGCTTTGATTGTATGGCATGATCAGACAAGTCCCACACGCTTCCTTTTTTTTTTTTTTTGCATTTTTTGCCTCATTTGTTGTTCCTGATTTATTAGGTTTTCTTTTTGTTTGTTTATTTTTCTTACCTCCTATTCTGCTTGGTTGATTTTGTTTTGTTCTTTCTGTCATTCTAGATGACTGACCACACCTATTTTTGTTTTACATGGTTTCCACAGAGCAAGTGATTTCATTAGTAAATGACATTGAATGCCTCATAGAATAAACTCTGGAGAATAAAAATAAAATTTGTAGCTGAGGAACAATAGCATTGTCAAATTTTACAGACAGTAGAAGTTCTTTTTAATCTGTTTTGATAAATAGACTTCAAATAGTTTGATTACAGAGTTTTACTTAATCACTTCTGCACGGTTAAGGAAGGAAGGGCTGTTACTATGTTTCTAGTTCAGAACAGTATCTCTTCTGTTTGTTGAGTCTGAATCAATTTGCATGCTCCTCTGTGCAGGACAGACTTTGAACAGGCACTTAACGTTCCAGCAGTATCCTGATCTGCATCCTGCAGAATAATCTAAACGACTAAATGAAATCAATGGCTCCTTAGGAATGAGGTGCTGCTTAATGTGAATACATGGGATAAGGACCTAGTTCTCAATTGAGAATGCTTCGTTTTTGGTGGAAAACAGTTCTAGTTTCCCTAAACTAAAATGGTGCAAAGCAACTGTTTATTCTTTCGTTGTATGCAGTCTGGAGTAAGAAAATAAAACTCATAATAGATTATAAGCAATGTAAACAGTGTTAAACACTAAAAAGGAGTGCATCTGTTTCTTTAGTAGGCTGAACAAAATGATCGTGCTAGTGAAGATCCTGCAGCACATGTTCCTGTAGCATTTCCATAAACCATCAAAGGTCGTTCAAACGATGGTGGAGTAGATCTAAATTTGAGCATCAATTGCATAGTTAAGCATTAGATAGGTTTCTTTATGTGTGGAACAAGAAAGACTTGCTTTCTAAGAGACAGAAGCATATAGTTGTTTCTGCATTATGCTGCTACTGGATATCCAATGTAGATTTGAACTCCAGTGCGAGTGACCAAATGCGGGACAATTTTTTTGTGAAACTTGGAACCTAGATGGCAGTGTTTTTACTAATCCAAATTAAATCCTTACATGTGGAAAGGCTTTATAGTATGGAAAGTTTATGCCGGAGTTGGGGCTTGTATTCCATGAGTCTTTCTGTGGGAAAATTGGAAGATGTAACTGGTGACTGTTAAGTCACGTACATTATTTTCTCCCCTAAAGATCTTCACAAAATATTTTTTCATAGTTATGGTATTGCTAATAAACAACTTTCTTATAATCATCATAAATCTCAATGACGGTATATCATAGTACAAAACAGGACTTTTTTCATCTGAAGAAAAAATGCCTTGAAAAAAACTGAATTAAACCATGTAGGAACTCCATCAATTTGATAGCAAGAGTATAGAAGATCTTTATTTTATACTGCTTCTTAAACATATTTCTTGAACTGCATGGAATTGCAATCGCAAAAGTTTGCTCTATGGTGTTCCAGATGACAATATGCTTAAGGCAACTCCAGATTTTTTAGATGTATAGATCAATAGCCTGAACTAAGTCCAACGGTAGGACAAGGGACAACAGGTACAAGGTGGAGCATAGGAAGTTCCACAAAAACATTAGGAAAAGCTTTTTCACTGTGAGGGTGACAGAGCACTGGCACAGGCTGCCCAAGGAGGTTGTGGAGTCTCCTTCTCTGGAGACATTCAAAACCCACCTGGACGTGTTCCTGTGTGACCTACTGTAGCTGATCCTACTCTGGCAGGGGATTGGAGTAGATCATCTTTTGAGGTCCCTTCCAACCCCTGACATTCTGTGATTCTGTGATTCTGTGTAACAGGGACTAATATGGACCTTGCTAAAATTTATGGTTGCAGGGAGGATAGCCTAAGATATGGAATGTCTAATCTGGAATATGACTCTTCAGTGGATTTATTCTTAGGAAAAGTTTTAATCTTTACATTTCCAGAATCAAAATCTTTGTTTTAGAGTTAATCCTTGAAATTTTTGTCACCTTTCATGAACACATGAAACTCAAGTTAAAGGATTATTGTGTATTATCAAGAAAAGTAGTTTATCTGTCTAGGGAGATATTATCTAGGGAGTTTTTTTTTTCTTTTCTTTAATAGATTTTATTTGTTTGCTAATAACACTCAGAATCTTTTCTAATGGTGTTTTTGCATGTGAGATCCATAAACCAAAGATGTGACAAACATATGACAAGATGGATGATTTGAATCAGCTACTAGTTTTCTTAAAATGTTGAAAATAAACTCTGAGCAGCTGGCAAATTGCTAAGTTCAGCTACCAGGACAATTTGCATTTTTAATTTTCTTAAAGGTTCTGTTAAAGAGTCACAGATTTACCAAAGCACTTCTAACTCATCTGCTGCTAACATACAGATGATTCTCATTTCTTTCTAGTAAAGTAATTCTATGCTACTGTGTAGTAATGAATTAGTTAATTAAACATTAATACTTAATTTTAGCATTTTTTAAAAATTAAGGATCTTGGGGAGATAGGTATGAGGGTCATTCATAATTTCAATACTAATAAAAAGGGTATGCACATTCTTGAGAATTTATAGAGCAACACCTCTCTGAGTAGTCCTTCATTTGTCCAGAGATTTAACTGAGATGGATACAAATTTATCTGAATGTAACCTATGGATTGAAATTGGGTTTTTCGGTAGAGGAAAAACCTTCATCAATATACATATTTTCTAAGGTTAGAGAGTAACACTGACTTAAATTGTTGAACTGTAGCCAGATCTGTTTTCTGGCATTACTAATCACATAGTCACTCTTCTTTTTCTGTCAAAGATAAGAACATATTATATCTCACTTCTGAAGTTCTCCTTTTGCTATATCAAATCAACTGTGTTGAAAAATTTGTAACTCTGTTCAAAGCCCACAGGGTACTGCAAAAAAATAAGTGCATTAGAGATAGGTTTTCAACTTACAAACTTTGGACAGTAATGTATTTTTCTTGATTTTTGATTTATTTAACTGGAAAAGGTACTCATTTTTAAGTAAAAGTTCAAATTCAGAACATACCACTTAACTGTGACTTGCCTGAGTGGTCAGATGAAGTTATCACATTTCCTTTTTTTGCACGTTTTAGACTTTTACACACGTGCTGATAGTGAATTTTACATCTGTTACATTGGATCTCTCACTTCTGGGAGTTTAAAATTTTCTTTGCATAGGTAAAACAAGTTCAATTAACATTAGGAACATTAACGAGTAGAAAAATTAATTAAGAGAAAGGTGAAAAGCTTAAATTAGTAAACATATGGTTTTGGTTTATTTTCTGTATTGTATTTATTTCTATATTTTTTTTTACTGTTTTGATTCTGATATGTGAATAGTGTGAACAGTGCCAAAATGAAAGTACCTGTCTTGCAGAGAATTGAAAATATATGAACAGATAGGTCACCGTTTAAGCACTTTCCATTCTTGATACCTTCTCAAAGTTACTGGTAAGAATGGTGGTTTGTTGGTTTTTTTTATCATGTTGGTATCTGTCAGATATCCAGTGGAGTGAATCCACTTTTTCACAGATGATAGTAACTTTTTTTTTTCCCTTGTCAATCTGGATAGCTTTTAAGTGACAACCTAGAACTGACAGATGTAAATATCATTATTTAGGGACAACCTAAACCAGCTTATTTTTCTACATCTACTTAAAAATAAAAAGCATAGCAATCTACTGAGGTTCAAACACAGGGCTGCCATTTGTAAAGCCAAATTTTAAAGAGCAGAATAGCTTTTTCTCATTAAAAGAATGGGTTTTGCCCACAAAAAAAAAAAAAAAGAAAAATATTGCAAACCAGAAAACACTTGGAGAACCCAAAGCATTAATCAATGGCAGTGTATGATATGAGGCAGTAGATGGAAACTTCAGCTATCATGGAACCACAGAGAGTATTCATTACCAAACCTAGTGGGAATTCAGATCCATAATGACTTTGAGTTCTCTTTTATTTATATATTAATAAATGCAGTACCTTTGAAAGAAATCAATCCTAGGAGTAGGATCTTTATAAGTAGATATTTAGGTGAATGTTTCTGCATTTAGGCGTATGCTGTAGGCCTGGGAACATTGTGAAGTGAGAACAAGCAAAGGGTCAAGTGCTCTTGCCTGTTCCAGTCAGTGTTACTGGTCTACACAACCCAGCTCCATTGGCCATCCCAAGGCTCCAGCACAACTGCAGAGCAATGGAGATTTCCATTGACCAGGCCCTTTCTGCAGACTTTCTCCAGTTGCATGAGGAACTGAAACAAGGAGAACGAGCTTTGAATGTCACAGGGACAAGGTTATTAGCAGATGAGCAAGTCTGCTGGCAAACCTTGTTAACACTATTAATTCAAATTCGAAATGAGACTGACCTGTGTCCTGTGTCCTTTACACTCATAATGAATGTGAAGTCTGACTGCTCATGTCAATTAATCCAAAGAAATACCAGTAAGAAACACCCAAAACATTACCAAAGAGAGGATATAAAATCTCACTTATTAAAAATGTGTGAAATAATACAATGAAAAAATATACTCATAGTATTTTCTTATTTCAAAATGTAGTGGGATTGCTAACAGCTGATAAACTACATAAGAGCATGACCTTGAAGATCTTATGGCATCAAATCTCAACAGGTTGATCTATGAAGTGGCCACTAATATTTTGTTTATGTATTTGTATTTCATTATTACATTTTAAAAATTATATTAAAACATTTTCCTTCTTTCTTTCCCTTTTCACTGTGCTATTGTAGATTCCTCTCCATGTGTATTCCTCTTTTCCCATCTACTGGCTTGTTCTACACCCATTCAGCTTCTTCCAGATGTGTAGTACCTCGGTGTCACTTCTGTCTGCTGCAAAAAGGGAGGTCTTGTTTTCTGTCTAGACTTAGAGAAATTAATTCTTCATACCTTTACTCTTGTAAATGAATAGCCAGACACACCAGTGTCCCAAACTGAAAATTTAATATTTATGTCCTAGAAAAAAGGTTGAGTAATTGTACATCAAATTTTCACATGCCACTAACTCAGTTTTATTAAGAGTTTTGAAGTTTCTTTGTCATTTTGTTTAACAGTTATTTGACTATTAGAGACAGATTATTCAATCATATTAGATTACTGCTTTGTATTATACAGAATAAAAAAGTTGGAAGTACTACTAATTGACCATTATTTTTGAGGCATTTAAATAACTGGAAACTTTCTTTTACATCACATACCAGTCATTATGGAAGTATTTGAATCTTTACTGTGCCTTAATTGTTAAAAATAACATTAAATCTGGAATAAATGTAAATAGTTAATGATTCCCTAAGATTATCTGTTTTCCTTTTCTGTTCACTGTTGCTGGGTGCTCAAATGGTCATTCTTCACTTCCAATCTCATTTAAGATGATGTCTGGGGTCTAAAGAGGATCATACGGATTTTAAGGAGCAATTTTAATACCTCTTTAAAGAAAGTCTAAACAACATTGCTTCCATTTCATAGCTCTGAGGAAGAATTTTTTTGGCAAATCTCTTTGCTCTTCTTTCCAGTCAATGAACGTATGTGTGGATGAGGAATTTTCTGAGTTACAAGCACGGAAAATGCTGACAGCTTGGCGGCAGCTTTGAGTTTTTCAATAAATTGATAACTGCTTTTGTTCTGTTCCAGAAAGCATCTTCTAAAACACTGCTCTGAATCTCACATTTAAGGATCCTAGGAGCTCTAACTTTCCCTCTATTTGTTGTAATGTAGAAAACAAATCTGATAATGGAATTACAAGCTCACAGGACATTTTGTGATAGTCATGGTATTGATCTAAGTAGCTTTCATCAGAAACAAGTTGTATTTTGTAAACTTGGAGGTGAAGTTGCTTTTGGAATTTGCAAAATCATTGGAAATTCAAACGTAGGATACTACTCCATACAAACAGAGGGGAAAATGAAACTAAGAAAAACTTAATTAGACAAATCTACAACTGTCAGAATTTTAGATTTCATTTTAAGCAGATAGTTGGAATCAATGGACGAGTGCTCTCCTTAGACTGGAACAGCATAAATGGTCAATTGGGATACTTAGAGCACTTCATATACTGGTACAAAATTTGATGTCTTCCAAAGTTTTCACTGTATTTTATTAATTAATAGTTGTAAAACACTTGAAGAACTTAAAGCTATTAGACTATTGAAAAACATTTTAGTACTGCTCTTTATCATTCAGAATGCTAATTAAGGAATCAGAAGAAAATAATTAGCTTCAAATTGCTGATCAGATGTCTTTATTGTATTAATCATTATATTAAAATACATTTTACATTAAAATATAGTGCTTTGCAGACAAGATTTATTCAGTTCACCTTGGTTCATGATGGCACTGAAAATGAATCTCAGTTTGTATTTTCTTAAGAGTCACTTAAAAAAATCACTTGCAAGTCATGCACATTACTAAGAAAAACTCAGATTTAAGTCTCTGGCAAAACATTTCAAAGCTGATATCTTCCAACAAAATACTTATTCAAGTTACTTTGCAACTTTAAAGGGAGAAATTTATCTTTCCAAAGTTTAAGTTTACACCCTGTCTCTATACTCAATGGAGGACATAGATGATGAAAAGGATTATTGCCTAATTTAAGCACCTGCTTTGACTCACCTGGATTGACTATATTTATTTTTCTTTATTGATTACAGGAGAAAACTTGCCTTGACCAATGGCTGAGTTTTGGATGGACTAGCTGTGGTCAGATGAGTCCTAACATTTTTCCTCTAAATTTCTGGATAAAAAAAGAGGAGATGATCCTAAGCCAAAATCCTGAAATACACGATTTTTCTGACTGGTCTGGATAAGCTGTTTCACTATATTGTTTATGTCTGCAGCTGCAGACTAGGGAATTATTGATGGTTTGCTAATATATGACTCTTGCAATTCGAATTTGTATTTTTCAAGATCATTAATTATTTGAATATTTTTAATTCTTCTGCTGTGAAGACTATATGAGTCTTTACACGTAAGATACGTGTAAAGTAATTTTTCTTGATAGTAAGACTGAGTAGTGAATTAGCCCAGGTTAAATTCAGTGCAATACCTTCATTACACATAATACGTCACTTGGGTGGTCTACTTTGCACTATGTATTTGAAGTTCAATTCAGTTACAATCCAGACCTAAAACTGTTAATATCTACTCTCAGTGGAGATAGACAAGAACCTAGAAGAAATATCAGACGAAACCATCTGATAGATTATGTTGTACTAAAAAATTAGAGTTGGTTGAAATTTTTCTCTTCCCCTTGCTTACTTTTACACAGTTTTATCTATTTAGTAATCTGCTATGCTAGCAAAGTATTTCTGGGGTATACATTTCTTTCTCTTAAATGTAATGCCAAACTCTAGTTTACCATATTTCTTTTTTCCTGTTAGACAACACTAGTGAATTCACAGAAGACCCCAAATCAGATGTTTTCAAGGCTGGCTTGACTCTGCCTTTGCTTGAGTGAATAACAGAAAGAGTATTTTTATTGACTCGTTTATATGGTTACTTGTGTGTGTGTTGTGGTAAGACAATAAGAATAGAAATACTCTGCAGGACATCTTTCTATTAGGCTTAGCATAACTCTAGCTTAGAATATTTTCAGATGTCACTATTTACAATGATTACATATTATGAAATAGAAATTTTAATGAAGATTTGTGTTTTTCTCTGAGCACGCTACTTCATTTGGAATATAATTGTAAAGTGTGACATTCTTTATTCCATTCATGATTAATGAAATTCTGTTAAACTAGTTTATCTTTATTAAAAGGTTGCTGTTCATCCTCTTTTTAAGTAACACAAGTATTTTCTATTTGAGCTGAGCAAGTGTAAAAAAATACTACAAGGTGTTGACTAGAGTGTACAAGTCAAGATTCTGTGCTTAAGTGTTCAACACAAGCTGGAGCTGGAAATGAAGTGGAGTTACCAGTAAAAATACAGTTGCCAGCAGAGCCTCAGCTGAGTGTTTCATATTCCTTACATCGGGCTGTAGCCTATCTTATTTGCAGTGTTACCTGCACCTGAAGCATTCTGACAGACAAAAGGTTGCCTAAGCACAGTTTGTGGTCTGAAATGAGATATGATTGTGTACTGAACCCCGTTACTGGCAACTTCATTGTGAAAGTTTCTTCCTAGAAGGTGTAAGTTGTGAGCTGAAAACACTCTTTTGGTCCCTCTGAACAGTGCAGAGGCACATGGATGAAACAGGAGAGTCATATAATGCCCTGTTGCCATGCTGCACATTCATTTGTGAGTTACAAATATAAGAGTATATTTTTCTATACATTTCAAATGTAAAAAAAAAAAAAGAAAAAAGAAACATTTGACCATTGGACAAAAAAAATGTATACTTCTTCCTTGTATTAAACATTTACAAGCATTAACCTAAATAAATGAATGGAATATCTCATGTTAAGTGATCCATTTTGTCTTGCCATCCAAAACATTGGACTAGTTTATGCTTGCTCTTTCTGCAGTTGCACAATTCATATTTGTCACAAATTTGAAGAAGGAAGAAGGCAACTGGATTTTCCCCCAAATTCAGTAATATCAGTTTTCCAAAACTCTTATGTGATAATATAGTTCCTTTCTATTCTCAGTATATGAAGTAAAGAGGGAAAAATAGCTCTGTAGATATTTCAGCCTCTGTCACGGGTGTGTTTCTGATGAGAGGCTTTTTCAAATCTGACTGACACTGGCAATCTATGCTGATTCTACTGAAATATAAGAATGTATATAGGTAAAATATTATGCATACTTAAATTATGCTGTATATATGGAAATGAGTACAAAACGTAGAACACATGTAGAGGGGATTAAAAAATCTACATATTCTATACATTTGTATCTGGACATATGGTGTATCTACTACTAAGATTTTTTTACTGCTAACCAAATTGACTAATTCTAAATGGTCTCTGGGAGTAATGTCAACAAGAGACACTAGGAAAACAAAGTCCATTTTGTAAATGTTCATGTATAAGACAAATATTAGCCTACAGTTTTTATAGAACAAATTTTAGGATGCACAATAAAAGGAAAAAAATTGGCTGCTTGAAGTAATTCTTTCTGCAACAACAACCTTTAAATCATTCGTTGCAATTTTTTAACCATATCTCTCAGGTTAACAGTGACTATGTAAGTTTTTTAATTTGGATCAAGACTGCGCTTTGAAATTGATTTCTGGATCATGTGCCCTTATCATGCCTTGGTTCACATCGCTGGGTGGTGTTGGAGTACACAAGCTGTATTCCTTTTGGATGAAACTACATGGAACATGTACTACAGGAGTGCAGTTTACACACTTTAGCATTTAGGACTTGAGCTGCATATGAGTCCGATGTAGGACTAGTCGAGATTAAGACCTCTGAAATGCATGTGTTGTGCACTAACTGTTAAATGCCACAGGTGTGTTCTTATTGCGTTGCAGTACTTGCTAATATGGTATGAATTGAATCAATGAATTCTTGTCTGAGATAGGACCTCTGCTTTTCTTCCAGATGTTGCATTTTACCTCTGCAGAATACCTTTCATGGGATTTTCACAATACAGGAACTCACAAGTTTATTAAAACAGGAAAAATCAATGTAGGATGGAAGCGCAGAAAAAACTTCTTGAAGTGTGAATATAGATGTTATGGCAGAAAACATTAAGTCTAACAAAACTTCTTTTTTTCTAGGAAAGAACAGTAACAATTAGAAGACAGACTGTAGGAGGATTTGGATTAAGCATAAAGGTAAAATGTGGGGTTTTTTTTCTATTATTCCATGTTACACAAAAAGGGTCTTTGTATATAGTTAATGAGAACAACTATATTTTAGAGGACTAGAAGCAAGAGACGAAACATTCTAGGATGTTAGATACTGTCACAGTAGGCAACCAGCAACTACACTGCCCTATGGAATGGAAGGCAGTGGAAAGACCATTCCCTTAAGATTCAAACTGAGCAACTCTCTAAGAAGACTTGATATGTTACAAAGACTTTTCAGCTGCACAGACAGTGCTTTTGTTCAACAACACTCTAATTTAAGTGGTGATTAATGAATGCTAAATTACAGCGGCAGCTACATGGAATGGACAATAAGTTCATCATCAATTCTCCTACGAAGAATATCATGTTAATTCACTGCTATTCATTAGTGGAACAGAAGGTGTTACTGCTTTTATATTGTTTATTTTACTGTAGATCAAACAAACACAGTAATTATCATGTTACCATATTTTTGCTTTCTTCAGTAAGATTTAAGAGCTATGTAAGTGGAGATGATCCTTTCTGAGGGAGGAAAGGATAAGGAGAGGGAGGAAGGATTAATCATTTTTCTCATCATAATCTATGATTTTGAAAACCTTACTTTAGCTTTGAATCTCAGTTTATCTTCTGAACACAGCAGTCCTCAGTCTCAAGATGGCAATGGAAAAAGTGAAGTGTACTTCATGTGAATGCAAAGAGGCTTAAATTGTACATGTAAAGTGAAAGTATAGACTTCCCTGTGAACATCTGCTAGTACTGACCTTATAAGAAGTGACTCAGAGGAGGGATTAATGTGCATTTGTGTTGTCATTGATAAGAATACTGCTGAATAGAAATACCAGTCATATTTTAATATGTCCTAGTACACTTGCTGTTATCTTGTTGACCCACTAAATACCTCTATCAAGGGAAAACTAATTGCTATTTTGTGCGCAAAGTTTCTCATGAGCTTAGTGAAGAGCACACAAGTTGTTTTCCTCCAGTATCATTACAGGTTACAGTTCACTGAATAATGATGAAGTAATGTGTGTTGGTCTAAAATCAAGTACATGGGTGAATGAGGTTTTATTTAGCTGGTACTAAGAAGTAACAATTTACAGTAAGGACTTGGGTAGTTTGGAGAGCAAATCTCATCAAGACTCACTAAGATTTATTTTTCAGTTTCACATTAAAATAGGTTATCTTTTAGAATAAAATATCTTTTAGAATTAAAATTGCTGACAAGCTCTAGATCACATTATTTAAGTATGAAGTACATGGAGTAAAATAAAATATCATTGAGAATTATAAATTAAACAGGGAATGTGCAACGATCTCTCTTAAAGTAATGGAGCAAGACATTCTTAAATTTTTAGAGCAAGATATCCATTGTTCTGAAGAAAATTCTTGACAGTTGCAGAAGTATTTAAAAGTGCCAAAACAGATGGTGAGTTTAGCCTAGAAGGGATTTTTTTGTAGTAAGATCCTGTTTTAAAAGGAAAAAAATACAGTAAACAACTATATCAAGTGTGTTAGAAGCCACTGCAGTTAAATTTACAAATAAAGGCTTTAAATTAAATACTTTTATTTAAACGCATTTCTTGGTTTGTTTTATTGCATAGATGTTTTGATCAAAATTGACCTAAGAATGGAAAGGTGAGGCTACATAAATTGGGGCATGAATAAATGATTTAATTTTTGGAGTAACTAACAATCAGGTGGTGGATTCTTCATCAGATGTCATTAAATAGAACAGAGATCTCTTTCAACAAAGGAAATTCAAACTACTTGGATGGTCTAGATTATGTGATGAAAATCACAGGTAGAATTCTATGGTTTGGGATCTTCTGTCGATGTATATCGTATATCAAGCGCTATGATTTATTTTTTATATTATTTACTTTTAAAATCAGTAAATGTGGGATCTCTTCTGGTAGATTCCTTTATTAGTAATTCTACATTCTCAAAAAGAAAGACTGACAAGGAATTGGAAGGCTAACACAATCTAGAAAAAAAAAATCTGCTATTATCATTTTAAGCTTAGTAGTAAGAAACAAGTTAGAACTGGAACTTAAAGTGATGGAGTTTTTTCTAGTTTAGTAGGCAAACTTCCTGAAGACTCACTGAAAGGGACATTTTAGTTAAGCCATGAAGTGTCCATGTCAGTTCCAAATATTCTGAAAAATGCCAGATTTCTGTTTGAAAAGGTACTGTTCTGTCATGGCATGCTTCCTTTTGCAGGTGAATACCAGTTTATTACTTTTATTAAAGGACTTATATTTCGTATTATTTTTAAATAATAATTATGTTGTAATAGTGTGTTAAAGTAGAGGTCTGCAAGTCACCCTGTAGAAGTGAGGAGGAGACTGGGTCATTTCAGTAACTCCGTCTGCCACAACTCCATGTTCTACAATAGTTCCTACTGTCTTACTACCCTCAGATTAAAGATGGGGTTTAAGTAAGGATTTACCTTCTGGCGGTCGTGTATATCAGAGGATTCAGTTTTTCTGAGAGGGAGCTATAGCAGTACAATCAATAATGACCCTCACTTTAAAATATTTGCCCATTATTTGATATGAAGTTGTCTGCTTTTGGCAGTCAGCTCTATCATGCCTTCTTTCTGCTAACTTAAACACCCATTTTCTGTCATACATCTCAGATGATCAAGTCACTTCTTCACTTTCTCTTCTGTAAACTTTGGAAGTGTCTTATCCCTCCTGAAATGTTCTGGACCCTTGGAATTTTTTCATTTTTTTCTCTGAAGAGCAGAAGGTCAAAAGGTTAACAATTCCAAAATGAAATTGTCTAGTTATCTTTTGGTGACTTGTCTATAAGGGGCACTCTCTTTTGTGTTATAACCTGGGATCTCCAACTACATTTGTAAAAAATTAGAGATCCTGCTTAAAAAAATCTGTACGTAATATTGATTTTTACCCAAGATCCAAAGTGAAGCCCTTTAAAAATTTCCTTATAATCCACTCTTTGAAGGTTTGAAAGAATGAACCCCCCCTTTATATTATGTTTTGCTCTACTTCATTTTACTGAAGTTAATGGTAAAAGTGTGATTGAATTTGAAGCAGAACTGATCTACTTTACACTCTTCAGAAGGAATTAATTTTTAATTTGTGAAGTCACTATGAAACTTTGAGTAATAAACCTTGGTGTGTGAAAGAATAGACGTGAAATTAGATTTTGAAATTGGTAAGTACGGTGCAATATTTTAGTCACATCTCTGACAAGTTTGAGATGCAGACAGTTGACACAAGAAGCTACTAAGTGTATGACTTCTGAAAGAACATCATGTTAATAATTGGAGTGTAGTTTTGTTGGGAGAAATAAGCAGTAAAATTGATAACTCATTAAACAAGTTAATGTTTGCAGTTACAATCTGACTCCTGGCTACTAGGACCCTACAGTGCCATTTTCCTGCCTGTTTTAACCATTCTTTTTTAAATGATGAATGTCATTGCAGATCTACTGAGATTGTTTGGCTTTTCAAAGTCTGACTTGATCAAAAAATCTCTAAAGCAAGGTTGTGCATCTGTCCTGCTCACACCTGTGTACATACTCAGATGAGTCTTTTCCACTTCATGCATTCTCTGACTTTTTTATTAACATATTTTCTCTGTATTTCAAATTAAAACAATAAAAAACTAAAAGTCTAGAAATCTTTAATTAATAGAGGAATCGTCTAGCTTTCATATGAAAAAATTATCTTTTCTTCCTTAAAGGCTTGTGTACTTCTGGAAGTTGATGTTGAATGCATTTTGGAAGTGGCCTTTTGGTCCCAGCTATCCAATTCTATCAGGAAAAAAAAAAGTTTTAAAGTGCCAATTAACGTTGGCACACTATTGCCTGTATTGTTTAATTGCTAATGTGATTCCTGACACAGTTTTGGCTTACGTCAAGTAGTATGTACGCAGTTCAGAGCTTTACATGGAGGGAGGCAGGCCATTTTACTTCCTCTAGGCAACATGTGTAAAGTCATCGTTTTTCATTTGCAAAGATGGTTTATCCTGACAGGCATGAGCCATATTGTGTCACTAGATCTTAAAACTAAAACAAACAGGCCCATTTTAATTAGTGGAATAAATGTTGCCTTTTAGTATGAGGTAAAAATGTGTCCTACATTGTCTAACTCTGAGGATGCTAAAGTCCAATAATTGGTCTAATTTTTTATAGGCTTCCTTTGCTTAGAAAAACAAAATAGTAATTTTCTTACCACACTGGGAGCCAAACACAAAAACAGTATTTGTCAGTACAAGTTACTAGAGTCAGTTGCCCTTTTTTCATATGACTAAAATTTCAGAAAAAAACCACCCTGAACCTCCTACATAAAACGTGGGGTAAGAAAAGATCTTTAGAACCGTATCATGGGACACTCTGAAAGGAGCTGTGGATGACCTCTCACCAGTAATGGGCAACATCCAGGACAGTGAGCTTCAAACAGCTGCCAGCGATTAAGGCTTCATCTGCCTTCTCTAGCAGGACCACTTCTGCAGGTGGGCAGCTACCTTTATTCCAGACTTGTCCTTGCCTGCTTAGGGAAAAATGACACAGAAAATTTGCATTACAAGCATTGATGTTCAAGTAAAGGTCTAAGCCATTAAGACTTCAACACCATGATTTGACATATTTTTGTTTCTTCTCTGCTGTGAGTTTTTAACAACATGTCCATATTAGAGGAATTCTTCATACTGGTCATGATTAATTTAAAAGGAATCCTTCATCTTGGCCATCACACAGTGAGAGGAGACAATTTTCTTCAGTAAGACAAGACTGGATGCTCCTTCGAATCTGCAGTGCAAATGGATTTAGGTAGATGTAGTGAGTGAGAGAGGGATAATCATGTTGTGTGTGTTGTAGTCTGGCTTAGTAATAACAGTAAATTCCCTCTTTACTGGAGAGCTAAGTCTAAAGAGGGAGGGAGGCAGGCCATTTTACAGAGAGAAAAGAACCTATGTTAGCTACGCTGAGCTATAAACCCTACACTCCCTCCCTGAGCTTAAAGTATCTTGTATTGTGCAACGTCTGTGTAACATTGGAGGCTTAGGAAGGGAACTGACACCATTATTTTTCTGTTTGAAAAATCTGAAAGAAATTAAATGTGTGTGACTAAGGAAAAATCTGGAGGGTGTAGGTTAAATCCTATCAATTTAGTGAGCTTCAACTGATTTTCTTAAATGAAGCCAGCTTTTACTGTTCCTCTTTTTCTGGTGAAAGCCACTGGAAGATGTTCGCAAGTTACAATGCTACAATTTATTTAGTCTGAATGCATCTCTAAGCCAGGCTGAAGTGAAGGTAGCCTCATGGTCTTTGTGGAGTGAATACTCAGTCCATGGTACAAATATCAATACATTCTGTGCTTGTTAACATTCATCTCATGCAATGCCAATAGAACTTTTCTCGCAGACAAGTAATTGTTGTAACATTACTGAGGTCCCTCTTAACTCAGGTTTTTTAGCACCATTTACATTGATAGCCACTAGCAGAAGGAACATTAATCCTATTTAGAATTCTATGGGTTTGCAGGAAATTCATCTTTATTCCATTACAGAAATAGCTGTTGAGTGCAGTCTGTTTCAAAAAATACCAACAAATGGTTATTGCATGATTAAACAGTTATTGCACCTTAGACCATCAAAATACCCATGTCAGTCTTTTCCATGCCTCGACACTGGATGATTGGACCTAAGAAAGCCCTTGTTTCCAAACAAAGAAAGTGAGTGCTGAAGAGAAGAGTAAGCAAACCCTTAACCAGGGTGCCTAGACAAAATAGCAGTGTGGCAAACTGACTTTTCTGATTAACTGAGTTTGTACAGGTTACATTCAGGCTTACACTTTGATGCTCTCTGTAGAAGAAAAATATTTGTGTTTCTGTGTACATTTGTCTTTCTCTTCCTTTGAGTTTCCTTTTTATTCAAGGTTTCTTTTTAATACTTTATTCTCGAGCACCATGATAGTTTCCAGTCCCAGCCTGATAAATTGAATGAAGTAACAGCACTGAATTGCTGCTGAACTATTGAATTACCATCCAGCTTTCCTTTATTTCCCCCAATTTATTGAACACCAACTGTTCTGTTTCTTAAAGTTGCTTTTTCTGTTCCCCTTTACTTATCCCACTGTTTTGCTCATTCTTTGTGCTTGTGTGTCAGAGATCGAAACAAATAAAGGCTGCTTTTGAGATGAAAAGTCCAAACTTGCTTTTCTTGGGCTTTTGTTAACCTGTTTCTTGCCAGCATGAAAGCTAAGTAATTACAGTGTGGCTGCCATTGTAGTGTGATGACCATTTTGCTTTTGCAGGACATAATTTCATGCATTAAGCTCTTACAGAGTCCACAGAAACTGTTGTCCTTTTTCTTCTTCCTTCAAGTCTTGCAGAATTTTCAACAGCATTCAGTTCACTTCCTGAGCTGATGATGACAACTGAAAACTTTGTGAGAGGCAGTAAGGAATTAATTCCAGTCAAATATTTTTTTATTTTTTTTTTTAAATAATTACAGAGTTATTTTCTCAGTCTCTCTGAAAATTGCAGTTTGAGAAAGGGTAAAAAAAAACTAAGCAAAAATATATTTCAAGTGACTGATGAGATTGCCATTTCTTCTGTTTTCAGGGTGGAGCAGAACATAATATTCCAGTGGTCATTTCTAAGATTTCCAAAGAACAAAGAGGTGAGTGTCAGATTAGTGCATTGTGTTTTGACATGGTCTTTAGAGCAAGGTGTCTTAAGTCTTGAAATTCTTCAGGAAGTTTTACACAAAAGCTACTAGTGTACCATTTCTCTCTCCATGTTGTTATGATCTCTCCCTCAGAACTGTTCTCTGGAAAAGTAAGGAGTTTATATTTGGGGTATTTTGTCAGCAGTCTTCAACTGTTTGGGGTTTTTAGGGAGAGAAATAGGAAGGTATTGAGAGAGTGAAGATGTTTAACAGATTTTAAAACAAGTTGATGATTTTGTGCCTTTTCTTTCAAAATTATTATTACCAGGAAGCTCTAGCAGATCAGATGTTTGGCCATTAAAGCCACAAGCAGAGAACACATGTCTTTTTATACTGGTTAGTAGAGTAGTACTCAGACAGGTGTAGGTGATACCAGAACCTTGAAAATATCCCTATATTATTTCAGCGTTAGAAGCCATGCTGTGCAAGCCTTTGCAGCTACTCATACATAGCAAAACTGGTACTGCATAAGGAATTAACCACAGTTATTTTAAATAAAAGCAGAGCTGGTGCTGAATTTCTGTATTGTTTTTTGTTTTTTTTCTGTTTTAACTGGCAGTATTTTGAAATTATTGGAATGATATAATATGTGCTAGAAAGGTGGATAATGGTCAAATGGCTCCTGATGTGTGCAATGATGAGAGATGAAGGCTGTGAATCAGTACTAGGATCATGTAATTCTCTGTTACGTTTGTGTATGTTTATGTCCATTTGTGTAAGGTCAGAAACTTAAACTTGGAAGCATTTCCCTCCATCTGTAACGCAGGAATTCTAAGATGCTGCTTCTGCACAGTTAAAATGTGCCAGCATTAAAAAAATCTCACATTCACCCACACAAATAAAGAGAGATACAAAGGAATCAGTGTATTGAGAACTGTAGCCAACCCTGAGAGGCAGAAGTGACAGCTGTATGTAGGGAGCTATGGTGTAGCTTGGAATGAGCCCCTGAAGAAGACAATAAGGTTAACCTTAACAAGTTATACTTGTGACTCCGTTCTTTTAAGTACACATATAACTATATAATACATAATAATGTGGCATATTACCTACACTAGTTATTAAAATGCTATTAAGCACTGCAGGAAAAATAAGAAAGATGGACTTCAGTTTAATTGAGCACACAAAAGGGCACACCGTTTTCTTTTATTTTTGTCATTTTTTTCACTGCAGTAGCTGATGCATTATTTCTAACCTCAATACCTAGCTGAGATATAATCTCCATTACTGTTTTCAATAAAAATACTGCTGATTTTTAGAGAACTAATTTGGAGAGGCATCTCTTGTGTAGAAGACTACTGTCTCGTGATGCGCAAAGTGTCACACCATCTATCCCTACTAGGCATCTTTGATTCAGAAAATGTCATTTGACCCAGAGCCTGTACCTCAAAACACGACAGGTTTGGTTCTGCCTTTCTCTCAGTTGACTCCAGCTCTTTCACAGGACCTCTAAACAAGAATGCGACATTTGACGCAGTTCTTAAAAACACTGGTGAATATAAGGTGTTTAAGTTAGCACGTGAGGTCATATAGGAAGTGTTAGTTCATGGAAGACCAGTGTCTGAAGAAGAATATTGACGTAGGCATTTATTCAAGAGAAAAAAAAAAAAGAAAAAAAATCAGAATGTCTATTCTCCAATAATTTAAACATTGTTTGTTACATCTAGCTAGGAGGGCTAGTCCTTCAGACATACTTGAGTACTATAATTTATGTCAATACTGATTACAGTTTTAAAACTCATGTAAATAAGTAAAGTTTTTGGATCAAGTCCAGTCCTAGCCTCTTCTAGACATTGTCAAGACAATCCCATATCATCTTTTAACAGTTCTTGGTTCTCATGTTAGTTATTATGTCTTTCTTTATAGATATTTAAATATTCTTTGTCATATTTCCTGTGTATTTATAAAGTATATTTGCACTAGATAGCTCTGCAACAGAACGCAGTATTTTAAAAATGCAACTGTGAACTTAGATTTTGTAAATTCCTTTCTGACTTGTAGGGTACAGCTTAGTTTAAAAATCAAATTCAGTTTGGCTGGTAATTTTGTATTCTTGAGAGAATGTTATCCAGGATAAATGCTCCATTGAGTTTATCAAAGATGCAGCATCCAAAGTATCTTTGGTAGAAACTTCCAAGTTAAAATTGTTATTCATAAGTAGCCCTGAAGTCTCCCTGTTACTTTTTTTCTCAGCGTTTGTAAGAAACGATCTCTCACAGGCGAATAGGAGCTAGTGCTGCAGTCATTTTCTATTCAGAAAAGTACACCATACTTCACCGTAATGGCCTGGAAGATTATAGTGACAGAGGGAAGATGTTTCATAGTCTTGTACTTGGACTGCCAAGGCTCTGCTTTTGTAACACTGATATGCCAGTATTTGGGGATTTTTTTTTTAAAAAAAAAAAGTTATAATTTATTTGGAAGTTCAAAGTATTTTTTTTAGGTTTCTGTTTAATTTTTTAAAAAATTGAATAGGTATACATGTACACAAAATGTGGGATATTTTGTACAAAATGAGTGAACAATATGCTTTCTGTTTGCAGCGGAACTTTCAGGTTTGCTCTTTATAGGAGATGCAATTCTACAGGTGAGTAAAATTACAAGTTCTTTTGTTTATACTTCTCTAGAAAAGTGAAATGAACTCTATATTTATGAAATGTAGAGTAAGTCTTCTCTTTATCTTTTTAATAACAGATTAATGGAATTAATGTGAGAAAATGCAGGCATGAAGAAGTGGTGAGCTTTTCTGGTTTTTTAGTCTACTTTTTATCTTTTGTAGTTATTGAGTTGATAGTGTACATTGATAGCATTGCACTGGTATCATTGTATTATTGTTATTCCTAAACAAATATGACTCTACCTTCCAATATGGCAAACCACTGAGATCTTAATACAAGCTCTTCTTCATAAATTTATTGTAATTTCTCTTCTTATATTAAAGATTATTATTTTATTATGCAGATTTTAGCTATATGTTGTCCAACATTTATTCTTCTGGTTTATACCTATCAAATTTCAGCAGTGCTACACCTTTCTGGCTGTGAGAGGTCATTTTAATTTCAAAGCTGTAATTTGCACTATGTTGGAAGTTTGTTTTTTGGTCGATTTTAATCCTATTGAAAACCAAAACCTATCTGTCTGCTTTTCGTGCTCTGGCTGTTAGCTATGAGGGTGCTCTCCTCCTTCAGTTAAGCTATTATCTTTATGTGTATTAAGGATATTCCTCCTAGAGAAGGCTTGTATATTTGAGAGCTCTGTAGTAGGCTGGTTCCCTTGGTAAGTCAGTTTTGCTAAAAGTATCATGTACTTTTGTTCTATTTGAATTTTTAACTCTTCTTCAGTACTTTCAGAAGTAGGAAAAGTTGTATTTCAGAGATGAGTGTCAGAAATAAGATTACCAAAGAAATGGTCTTTCAATCCTGTGTGGTTCCATAGAATTTTTACCTCTATTATTAAAATAATGTAGTAATGTTATATTTGCAAGTTTGCTGTTCTATAACTTACTTTGCCAATTCGAAGACACTCATACAGCCTTCTGTTATATGATAGATCTTTGAACGCGTGCCATCCAGTTATAGAAAGCCAGAGTTAATAAAGACGAAGTTCTGGTGAACAAGTCAGTGCAAGCTGAAAGATAAGATCACTGCACTGTTCCTCAGAGTGCTTTGGTGCACTGGATTTGTTGGAAATTTGTGCCGCAAATCATGATGCATGCTTCAGAGGCTTTGTCATACCACCTTCTGAATCCACAGGCTAATAGTTATATTTATAGTGCTTTTAAGCTTTGGCTATGCAACAGCGATCAGATTTTAAACTTTTATAAGCTTGCCACAGTCGTTTGGTTTAATATATATGATTATGGTAAACAGGCTGTTGAAATTTCAAGAGTTGAGAAAAACATATTACTAAAAGTGTAGACATGCACACTCAAAGGCATACTGGAAACTGGTAAGAAAACCAGGATATTTTTCTTTTTTTTTTTTTTTCCTGAGACAGTCTCTTAGCTAATACAATTATACATAAATCTATCACTAATTACGTATTCAGTGTTGTACGTATCCTATTACCCAAGGTGTACGCTATAATTTGAAGCTCGAGTCTTTCAAACAGATAGGTAGATATGTAGACAGATAAACAGATAAAGCTCTTAGATGACTGGATAGGGAGCTTTAGTCAGCTCTTAGTGTACCTTCCTAGAGGCCTCTACACAGGTCCTTTCTGATTTTTTTTTTTAGCTTTAGGCAAATCACTTAATTTTGAGCTTAGTTTTCTGCTTGTAGAAGGTGAGGATATTATTCATATAATGAAAGCACATTATGAGTTTCTATGAAAGGCTAAATGTCAGCTTGTTGTTTGTCTTGATTTGTAAAGATTCCCATCTGAGCACCATGTAACATTTCTTCAGTCTTAGTGCTCTGCTACAGTAAAATAAATATATGCTCCCTGTGGTGAACTATGCGCATGGGAGGAGGTTGAGGAAAAAAAAAATCTAGTATTTTTCAACAATATGCTGGCAGTTTGACTCCAAAAATGCAGTGTGAACCTGAATATAGAAAGTAATGGGTGTCCATTATACCTGTTAATTTACATGAGTTTGTGCTTTTTCTGCTATGGATTGATTAATTATTCCTTTTTTAGTAGACTCTCCTTTACATTTCACAACAAGACTTGTAAAAGGCTGAAATTAGTATTATGCATAGACAGACCTATGAGTTGAGGCTTTTGTCTAATTAATATGATCCAACAATGCATAACTTGTCAATTCACACACCTATTCTTTTAAGGGGTCACAATGAGTGGATATGATTATTCATAAGGCTGGAACGTATTATGTTTGTAATCTGGAAACTGATGTATCTGTAGCCCTTACCTCCACTTGTTGTTCAAACATAAACCAAATATAGATAGGCAATCACCATCATAATGCAGTTCTTGTGGAACATGTGGGCATTTTTGGTGATTCTGGTTCTAGCCATAACCCAGAGACCTAATTCCCTTGAGATACTACTGAGTGGCTTGGAGTAGGAGAGTATGAGTCAACTCAGTTGCGTGCTAAACAAAAATCTTGTGTCAGATCTACTGCTTTTACTGTTTCCAGGGTTATAGTTCATCCACGGGACCCATGGAGAAAGAAGAATTTCAGGCACAGGAACACTGCCATGTTTAAGATTATGCCTCTGTTCTTAATGTTGTGAATAAAGCATTTAAGGTAGTATCAGCTATAGTAATTACTTGTCAGTGGGGTTTCTTTAGATCTTAGCATCTGGTTGATTTTTTCTTAGGAAATAATTTCTTGTATTTGGAGAAAAATCAGGGAATGTTTCTAACTTAGAATGATAGTTCATCTGTGCCAGTTACCATGACTCAGGTACATTCCTTCAAAAGCAACAGGAACAGCCCATGTAGAGGTAGGTAGGTATCAAGACAGCATAGATATTTAGACTTTGATAGATTTTCTATCGAGCTAGCTACAATAGATGGCACCATGTTTCAGTTCAACCATCAGCTGCATTTTGCACAAGACAAATTTTTCTTTCAGGATGTCCTGACGTGAGATGTCCTGCAGAGTATATTTTGCTTGTTTTGCTTTTTCTCTGTGTTCCTAGCAGGGCTGTAGCTGTACTGGCTCTCCAGGAGTCACGTATGGTCTATGAAGCTGTCCGTTAGGGATTCTAGTTGCTGAACTGCAGTCATGCAGCTGATGAAACTCTTACTGCGATCCTTTGTTTTAAAATTGTGATTTCATTCAAATTGATTTTTAAAATCAGTTATGAATAGTTTTGGTAATGTTTTCTGTAAATGTTTTTAAGTAGAAAAACAAGCATATTGTATTTGTAAGACAGAATGGGAAAAGAAATGATCTGAAAGCTCAGATATTCTGACTTTGCAGGTGTGTTTTTATGTTTTTATCTTTGTTTCCTTAACTGTGAAACAGAGACCTGGGCTTTTATCAGGTTCAGCTCACTGAATTATATGAAGTACTTCAGAATCTCTTATAGAAGACCATCTCTACAGTAATATTGTGCTGCTGGGTGATAGTGATAACAGCAACCTTCACATACAGATTATCACCTTTTCATATTTTGTGACAGAGGTCCTGTACTATATAACTTACAGCACAGCCATTTAATCCTTTTGCTTCTAGACTGAATGGTGACTTGAAGCTTCATAGCTGGTGCTTCTAAGATCATAATTAATCTCCAACTTGTAATTTTTTAAGTGAAATGTAAAATTTTAGGAGATTCAGTGTTTCCTTTGTTAAGAAGAGGCCAAGTTACTACTTTTTATGTACACCTGCTGTTTTCTGTTTGAGACTCAGGTAATAAAAAAAGTGCTCATGTCACCATAGCTACCCTGGTGCAATTAACAAAAACATCTGCTACAATGTATTTACAATGTCCTTATTGTTCAGGAAATTTAGAGCTAATAATAATCTGTCAAATATTTCAGCATTGATTTAAAATAAGTGTCCATCAAGTGGAAAAGAACATAGCAGGTGTAAATAGTTTACTGTTTTTTTCCTGTGTGGAGGAAATTCCTTGCTTTAGGATTTTAACATATATTATATTTAACATATATTATATTTAACATATAATATATTTAACATATAACATATAATATTTAACATATAATATTTAACATATAATATTTAACATATTCTGCTGCTTTTCTAATCCAGTTTCAGATATGGTTTTGTCGTTTTAAAAAATTATTTTTTGTGCCAAAGTTATTTGAATTTATTCAAGCACTATGATGTTAGATTTTTAAAATACATTAATGTGTTACTTACCTTCCTAATTTATATTTTCATTTGTTTTTCTTGAGATACTTGTGATGTATTAGTCATTTTATTAGGAGTTCATCTTTTAAAACGAATCATCAATACCACTAAATTTTAATAGGGTAGAATATGCCGGCATGACTAATACCAAGTCTATATGATTAATATTGTTATTTCCTTATTATATGGCTATAGTCTTCAAAGCAAAAATCCATTAGGGTTTAGTGGGGTAGAATGAAAGATTGAATCACTAGTTACGGCACAACATCCTTCAAATAACAGTCATTGGTTCCTCCTTTGTCATACAGCTCTATTAATGCTGAAATTCTGAACTAGAAAGAAAACAGAATTAAGCAGTGAATTTACTGCATCAGATATGCTTTGTTTGTGACCTTGTTTACATTGATTTTTACTGTAAAGACTCAGTATTTTTTGCTTCCTTAGGAAGCAAATAGAAATATTTTCATGTTTGTTTGTACAGGTGTGGTTTTTTACCCTCCAGAAGACTTTTGGAAAGATGTAATTCTGCACAGCATCATCCAGTTGTGGATCTATACCTCAGTTTGACTGGTACAGGGACTCAATTTTTAGTTTGCTGTGCATAGTTGCAATGCTGGCCAACAGTTAAGAAATAAAAAAATGAGACAGGCTCTCTGGTGGAGTGAGAGAGTCCCAATTATTTTAACTTTGTTTCTGTGTGGTTTACATTTGAAGAAACATAGTCCACTTTGGCTACGCGTTTCAGGTTTTTGTTTTGCTTGAACTAACTACTCGATAGGTATGTAGTGACACTATACAAGAATAGCTCCAAAAGACAGAGGAAATAAATATACACAAACTACTCCAATTTAATGTGGGAAAAATAACCTTCTGTGGGCATGAAAATTCCTCAGTCACTATTAAAAAACTTAAATTTACCCATAAAGACTAGATAATATTGCCTGACTGACAACAGTCTGTTTTCTTTAAATAGGTAATGACCTGAAATCAAAGGGTCACCTCTAAGAGGCAAGCTTTATGTTTCTTATGGCTTGACACGGGCATAAAAGAGCACATTCAACCAAATAAGCCATGTGTACTGAGTCTAAATAAGAGTCTAAGAGATGTGCTCAAAGAAGTGCAGACGTGTACACACATTTTTTCCTGCACTTCCAATACCTGATATAATGCTACAGAATCGTAGTTGTTCTGGCTATAATAAAAACAGATGGCTGCCAGGAAGAAGCTTATTTTCCAGGGTTATCTAACACATGTACATAGTTTTAGGTGATTTTTTTTTTTCTCTACAATGACTCTTTTGACAGTTTGTTTGGTTGAGAAGGAAGAGGAAAGGAGAATGGACTCTATATTTTTCAATAGCATCTAGTGTTGGACTGTTCGAGTCAGATAAATGGAGGTTTCAGGATGGCCCACCCCATACTTCTCAACCACTAGGATGATACAGTATGGTACTAGTGTTTTTGTATCTATTTGTCAGCACTGGGCCTAATTCTAGATGTTTTGGGATTTTTTTAAACTTTGCCCCAATAGCACTGATGTCTTTCTACAAGTTCAGTTTGGTACTACCTGTGTCCCATTAGCTGTTTTGCAAGTCTGAGGCCAGTGAAATAGCTTGCGGTAGTAAGAAGTTCACAGATGACAAGAAGAACTTGGGTGCAAGTGTAGTTATGGAGGAAAGAAACACTTCATTAAAAATTACAAAGGTTACCTGTTGTTTAGATATTAGTTCAGAGACCTGCAGGAGTTGTTGCCTCCCTGTGGTGTTTTTCTGAGCAAAATGGGAAATAGTCACTACTCTGGCTGAAATAGTGCTTATCAGAATAATGACATATATTTTTAAATGAGGTCCATCAAATGTACATAGCTCTGTTCCACTTCACATGCCCTTGTCAAGCCAGTAGTTATTCAGAATATTTCAAAGCTTCTAATTATGCTGACCCTTTAAAAGGAAACTTCAAGGGAATGCTCTACATCAAAAAAACTCCCATATTTTAACATGTAGGTGTTACAGCTGAAGTTACTGAGGATATTTCTAGATTCCCTGAAATGTCTTCTCTTCTTATACTAATCTATATGTATTTACATATTAAATGGATAGACAGACATATTACACAATCTTTGCCATATGTCAGTCGTCTTAAGGGTTTTTTAACATCTTATGCACAGTCGTATTTACATGAAAAATCTAATACAAACCACATTCAAAATCCCCTGTGCACTTCTGGTCATAATGTATTATTTCTGAATCACTGATTGCAGAAAGAGGTGTTGGTGAGAGCTAGCATTTACTGTAACGAATGCTAACAGATAAAATATTCTTTTAAAACATCTTTCACCCTGGAAGATTGAAAGCTTTTACAGACTGTGTAAAGCATCTTTCCATCAATCAGTAAGTGAGATTTTAAAGTAAAATGAATCATCTGCACAACAATGGCAACAACAACAAATCTGTGAGACAAAGTATTACTTTTTTCCAGTTAAAACTCTGGAAGCTCTGCAATATGACAATGCCAAGCTTTTAATTACAAGATGGTGTGGAAGCCAAAACCTTTA
>NW_009694019.1:17618-54710 GCF_000703405.1 Apaloderma vittatum | reverse complement strand
CAGCAGGAAAGTGTTATCTAAATGGGACTGTGCTTTTTTCAATCATCTATCTGTACAGATGTTCCTTAGATAGCTTTCAGTTATGTAGCATAAGTGTTGTTTTTGCTTATTTTCTGAAGTCTTATAGAAAATGAAAGCACATGGAAAATTGTAAAACTATAATTAATAAAATTTGAGGAGTCTAGTCTTTCTAAAAGTGATGCCTATATTTTATGATTTCATCTGTGATATTCTGACATATTCACCTAGCAGCAACCTAACAGATTTTTTCTTTTATTTTTTGATGTATCTTTGCCTCAGAAAATACATCCATTCTATATAACAGTCTATAAATTATGGTTTTTTATGACACTTTATAGTTTCAAATGGTAATTAAATACTGGCAAGAATGGATTTCTGTGGCATTATTGCCTAATTAGGAAAATAAGAAAAGGTAAAATAAGAGTTGCAATGGGATAAGTAGCCTGATCGTTTTGGTTTAATTTATCAGATTTATGCTTAACTTTCGAAGTCCTGAAGATTTCATGCTATAAACTGATTAAACCTGTAATTCAGCATATTTTCATCACTATGCTGAAATGCAAATTAGCTTTTTTACTTCTTTGGAATTATACATTAATCCCTTTTCCTTCCAAAATATCTGTAAATGTCCTGTAGTTAATTAATATCCAGTGTGAGTACCTCCAAACACAGTTTTTCCAAGACTGTTATTAAAAGCTGATGAAAATGATCCTAAAAATGGTAAGGCAACATTATTTTAAAAATTTCTTATTACAGAATGTGTTGGGTCCCAGTCTATCAAAATATGTATGTGTTTGCCTAAAAGTATGAATTTAAATATTTTCCTAAATTGGAAATTTTTACAAATATTTTTGAAGAACAAAGTCATTTTCTCAACTTCAGCTGGATGCATTACCATTATTCTGCAGCAGGAAGGCTGTCATTGCATTAAATGTTATGAAAGTATGTTCTTATGCGTTTTCTCAGCTGAAAACTTTTACCACTGAGCACATTCCCTAAAGTACTGAATTATCTGTCTCAGAGATTAGATCCTGAGCTGTCGAGAAGTTTAGCAGAGTTAACTGCATATATTGATCTAAAACATTACTTCAAATACAAATTTGTCCAAGAATTATTCTTTATGTCATTGTGAATTTGATAGCATTTAGAACTGACCAAATAGGAGTAGGCTTGTACATTAATATTTATTCAAATTTAGAATTAAAATTTTATTTCAAACTCTTTAAGACCATTTTGTATTCATTTTTCATGAGCATTTAAATGCTGGTGCTTGATTAGTGTGACTATTCATGAAAAGTAAATGTTAAGGTCATATTTGCCAGCAGTGGATTTTATATTGGATATGTAAATGTGAAATTTGCCACTAGCTGTGTGTCTGACCCCAGACTAGCAATGGGATTAAAGCGTGCAAACTCTTATTCTGAACTGATCTTTCTTTGTTTCCCCTAGAACTGGGGGTTTGCTTAGTCAGACGAAGTATTTAAGCCATGTTTTCAACCGTCTTACACTTATCTCTGTTCATAAAAAATTGAAAAAATGAAGAATGTGCTTCAAAATGCTGTGCCAACTGGATAACTTTCACTCTTCAAGCATTAGGAACAAGAATAATACCTGATGTTATGTAGTTTAGTAACGTGCATGCCTTTTGTATATTACTAACAATATTTTTTACAAATTGCAGACATAAAAACTGCACTTGTTTAGTAAATTTGTTAGAATTTTCATGTAAAACACCTGTGAGAGCTGAATGGCTAATAAATGCATCTTAGTCCAAGACCAAAATTAGTCCATGAAATATAGGTTGGGAAATATTAATAAGACCCATTGCTTGGAATTAGAGTCAACATTTGAATTAGAATCAATAGTCTGAATCTTAGCTGGGATGTTAATGAATATACTGGTAGATCATGCTTCTTGTGAACAGGGAAGAACTTGTGGGGGAAGTAAAAGTTGGAGGCCATCTAAGGCATGAGATCATCATGAGATAACTGAGTTTTCAATCCTTTGTGAAACAAGGAGAGGGGTTAGTAAAACTGCCACCTTAGACTTCTGGGAGGGCAAACTTTGGCCTGTACAAGAGACTGATTGACAAAATCCCTTGGGAGGCTGCACTGAAGGATATAGGAGTCCAGAAAGGCTGGACGTACTTCAAGAGGGAAGTCTTAAAGACACAGGAGCAGGCTTTCCCTGTGTGCCAAAAAAATGAGTTGATGGGGAAGGAAACCAGTCTAGCTAAATAGAGACCTTTGGCTGGACCTCAAGAATAAGAGGAGAGTCAGTGACCTTTGGAAGAGGAGGCAGGTCTCTCATGAAGACTATAAAGATGTAGTGGCGCTATGCAGGGAGAAAATTAGGAGAGCCAAAGTGCGGCTAAAGGTAAACCAAGCTACAGCTTTTAAGGATAATAAAAACCGTTTCTATAAATTCATTAGCAACACAAGGAAGATTATGGAAAATCTCCATCCTTTATTGGATGCAGAGGGAAACATAGTAACAAAGGATGAGGTGTTCAATGCCTACTTTGTCTCAGTCTTTAGCAGTGGAACTAGCTGTTCCCTGGACACCCAGCCTCATAAGCTAAGAGACAGGGACGGGAAGGAGAATGAGGTCATCACAAGTAAAGAGGAAGTGGTCAGTGACCTGCTACGCCACTTAGATGCACACAAGTCTATGGGGCCGGATGGGTTACACGTACGGGTGGTGAAAGAGTTGGCAGACGTGCTCACCAAGCCACTTCCCATTTTTACCTGAAGTTCTGGCTAACTACGGAGGTCCCAATGGGCTGGAAGACAGCGAATGTAACACCCATCTACAAGAGAGACAGGAAAGAGGATCCAGGAAACTACAGACCTCTCAGTATGACCTTGGTACCAGGGAAGCTCATGGAGCAGATCGTCTCGAGTTCCATGACACGCCGTATAGAGGACAACGAGGGGTTCAGGCCCAATCAGCATGGGTTTCTGAAAGGCAGGTCTTGGCTGTAGAACTTGGGATGACTCACACAGCTGGTAAGTGAAACACCCAGAGAAGGTGCCCTGTTGGACTTCCTGTTTGGAAACAGAGAAGATCTTGTGGAAGAAGTGGAAGTTGGAGGTCCTCTAGTCAGCAGCAACCATGAAATTATCAAATTCTCAATTATTGGAAATGCTAGGAAGAGTGAGAGCAAAACTGCCACTTGGGACTTCCAAAGGGCAGACTTTGATTTGTTTGGGAGGCTACTTAATAAAATCCCTTGGGAATCAGTTTTGAAGGGTATAAGAGTCCAGGAAGTCTGGACATTGCTTAGGGAGGAAATCTTGAAGGCACAGGAGCAGGCCGTACCTATGTGCCCTAAGACAAGCTGGCAGCATAGAAGACCAGATTGGCTGAATAGGGACATATTGCTAAAGATCAGGGAAAAAAAGAGAGTTTATGGCCTCTGGAAAGGGGAGCGGGCCACTCATAGTGAATATAAGGATATCGTTAGGTTATATAGGGAGCTTGTTAGAAGGTCCAAGGCCCAGTTAGAAATTAATCTCTCTTTGAAAGTAGGAGATTATACGAAAAGCTTTTATAAATACATTAAGAAAAAGAGAAAGAACAGAGAGAGCCTCAATCCCCTACTAGATCCAGAAGGTAATAGAGTAATGAAAGATGAAGATAAGGCTGAGGTGCTTAATGCCTTCTTTGCCTCCGTCTTTAGCAAAGGTAATACCTTTACTGAGGGAAGCCAGCCCCCTAAGCCAAGAGAATGGGACCAGGAGCAAAATGTCCCCCAGTCAGAATTCACGAGGAGATGGTCAGGGACCTACTCCTCCACATCGACATCCATAAGTTTATGGGGCCAAGTGGGATTCATCCTAGAATCCTGAGAGAGCTGGCAGGGGTGCTCACCAGGCCGCTCTCCTTCATTTATCAGCAGTCCTGGCAGACTGGGGAGGTCCCAGCTGATTGGAAGTCAGCCAATATAACACTTCTATAAGAAGGGACAAAGGGATGATCCGGCGTGTCAATTTGACTTCGGTGCCAAGGAAGCTGGTGGAGCAGATTATGCTGAGTTCCATTATGCAATACATGCAAGACAACCAGATGATCAGATCCAGTCAGCATGTTGTTTATGAAGGGCAGGTCCTGTTTAACAAATCTGATCTCCTTCTATGACTGGGTGACCCGCTTGCTGGATGAAGGTAAGGCAGTGGGTGTCATTTATCTTGACTTCAGTAAGGCATTTGACACAGTTGCCCACAGCATTCTCCTAGACAAATTAACTGCTCTTGGCTTGGACAGACATAAACTTTGCTGGGTGAAAAACTTGTTGGATGGCCGAGTCCAAAGAGCTTTAGTCAATGGAGTTTAAATCCAGTTGGCGGCCTGTCACAAGTGGTGTCCCCCAGGGCTCAGTACTAGGCCCAGTCCTGTTCAACGTTTTCATCAATGATCTGGGCAAGGGGATAGAGTGCACCCCTAGTAAATTTGCAGATGACACCAAGTTGGATGAAAGCGTTGATCTGCTTGAGGGTAATGAGGCTCTACAGAGGGATCTGGATAGGCTGGATCACTGGGCCAAGGCTAATCATATGAGTTTCAATAAGGGTAAGTGCTGGGTCTTGCACTTTGGCCACAGCAACCCCCAGCAGCAGTACAGGCTTGGAGAGGAGTGACTGGAGAGCTGCCAGGCAGAGAGGGAGCTGGACCTGGGTGTGTTGCTGGACAATCGGCTGAACATGAGCTAGCAGTGTGCCCAGGTGGCCAAGAAGGCCAAGAAGACCAATGGCATCCTGGCTTGTATAAAAAATAGTGTGACCAGCAGGAGTAGGGAGGTGATTGTCCCCATGTACTCGGCAGTGATGAGGCCACACCTTGAGTATTGTGTCCAATTTTGGGCACCTCAATACAAGAGAGATATAGAGGTGCTGGAGTGAGTGCAGAGGAGGGCAACGAATCTGGTGAAGGGTCTGGAGAATAAATATTAGGAAGAGAAATTGAAGGAGCTGGTGCTGAGACCTAATCACTCTCCATGACTACCTAAATGGACGTTGTAGAGAGGTTGGTGCTGGTCTCTTCTCACAGGTAATTAGCAATAGAACAAGAGGGAATGGCTTCAAACTGCAACAGGTTAGATTTAGGCTGGACATTAGGAAAAAATTTTCACAGAAAGCGTAGTCAGACATTGGAATAGGCTGTCCAGGGAGGTGTTGAGTCACCATCCCTGTATGTGTTTAAAGGTTGTTTAGATGTGGTGTTCGGGAATATGGTTTAGGAGTGAGCTTTGCAGAGTAAACTGTTGGACTCGATGATCCCAAGGATCTTTTCCTACCTGAAAGATTCTATGATAGTAACGTGTTGGAGTTGCAATCTATGTAAGGAATTAATATTTTTTCATTTTTCAGAATATGATATGAAATATTTCAATTGAGGGACCTATGGTGTTCCCTATGACCTGTGGTGAGGGACTGCATGGCATGGTATTCCTGGTTTTGATAGACTTAAAATTTCAACAAGATCTATTTCCTTACTGTTCATAGTTTCTGTATTGGAGTGATGGTTTTCTAATGACTTAATGTGAACTGTGATGACCAGTAAGTGCAGTCTTTAGTGAAACTGAATTCAAAATTAGGGTACATAACCTAAGAATGCAAATTAAGCACTTATTGAAGTATTTTTAAGGGATGGTATTTATTAATGATGCTAAGATTAATGAAAGAACAGGAAAATGCTGCAGATTTTTACTTTCGTATTTTTTCCTTCCTCAGGTGATTGCATTGATATGTTCAGCTGATGTAGTCTATTACTTTTGAAAAGATAAATATACAACTAAGCAATAATTGCAGTCTATTGCTATTCTGACTGAAAGATTGCTGAACATTTTAGTGCTGGATATGGAGCATAAGAAAGTTTGAAAATTTCCAGAAAGCTATTATCAGATCTTTTAGACAAATTTGTAAGTACTCCATTCCACAAATGTTAGAACTAAAAGTTAAAACCAGATTATTTTGTCCAACAATACTCTCTTTTTACCTTGGACTTGCATTGAAGAAAGAACTGGCAGGAGTCTGTGTTCTTTATGTGACCTATATTTGGTCCTCTGTTGCCTGGTGGATTTTCCTTTGCGTAACTTAATTATATTTCCAATAAATTATTTGTGAAATTAATTTCTTTCTCCTACCTCCTCACTACACGTATTCATGTTGCTTACATCTGATTATTTTAGTCATTTCCTATGAAGGAAACTCTGTGGATGTCTCTTAGTGTCAGCTAATATAAATGGCCTACTTTGCATGTAGGCTTGAAACATGATGAAATCTATGTATTTTTAAAGGTGAATCACTTGGTTTTCTACTAATGCTTTATAGAGAAGTCTTGAGCTTGTATCTTCTGCTTTGTCCATGTCTAAAGCCCCTGAGTCTGTAAGAACAGATGGTGTAAGTCTCTATGAAGGAAGGCTGAATATAGCTATAAGACAACTGGTGTGACATTCTCCATCTTAGAAAGCGGTGGTCTAGTTTAAACAAGTGCTGCCACTTGCAATCATGAATAATTTAGTTTCTAAGAGGTCAGTCTGATGGGACTTGTCAAAAAGCATCAAACCCTGAATCTCTCTGTACATTGCTCTGGAAACATCTTTTGTATTTTGCCTTAGTAGCTGTAGCATTCACTGAGTAAGTGGTACCTCGATTCAATCCCTGTGTCATCTTGAGAAGCCATAAACCTCTATCTGCCACTTTTCAGAATAATTACTTAGTGGTAGTCTCAGTAGAGTATCTTTGCTGTGACTACTAATCTTGCTATATGCCCCTTCACTTTTTTAAAATGGTGCCAGTAGCAAGATACATGCAAAAGTGCATTCTGGATCCTTGACACATGCACTGTTCTGCTGTTTGAGGAAGCTCCCTGTTCTAGTGTGCAGCCTGTTTGTGTTTTCATCTAAGTATCTAACACAGAACACATGTTTTGGAACCAGATAGTAAAAAAATTAAAATGTACAGCTATGGTAGTATCAAACTATGGTCTGAAGTGTACTTGGAGTTGTGCAGCCTGAGTAGGAACTGCTGTCATGAAATGGTGTTCTAGTTTACTCTGTATATCAGCAAGAGAAATTTTCTGAAGGAAAAAAAAAGCTTTGATACTTTTTTACTGTTGTTAATTAACTTTAATTGTGAAGAATTACTGTGATAAATATTAGATCATAGGGATTAAAAACTCCCCATGCAGTGATGTGTTTTTCATGCAAATACTCTGTATTAACTACAGGTCTTTTATTGAGAAAAATAGTTGATTTTTTAAATAAATGTGATTCAGGTCAGTTGTGTACATGCATTGAGCCTACTAGCTTTGGGCCTTTATGTGACTGCATCAGAATGTGTGTTGTGATATATGCTGATGAACTTGATTCTAATGCATCGTGTAACTGCACAGTGTTTTCTTCATCTTCCCTCCCTGCCCCCCACCCCGTGATATTTATAATTCAAGGTATTAATCAAAGAACTGAATTTTCCTGTAAAGCACACTGAAGAGTGGAATATGCTCCTATTCAAGAGAATGCAGATTTTAGGGACTATATAATTCTTATATTTTAAATCTTCACCACTTCATTGGTGGGTAAATTTCATTAATTTAAGAATGGATCCTCATTCTTATTCAGGCAAAGTCAGAGCAACTTCATGCTTCAGTGCTTTCCTGAATATATTGAGAGAGACTTCAGCATATGCTCAAATGTTTTCTTGAACTGGGACTTTAAAAGTTTTTATGAAATTAAAAGGCAGTATCATCGTAGACATAAATAAATTTCAGACCAGTGTTATTATTATGTAGATATTTTATTCAGCAATATCACACACCACTATAAAATTCACATCTTCAAATGAACCCCTTGAAATTGTGACAGTGATTTCCTGGAACTACAGACACTGTCACTCCAGAACCACTGGCTCTTCTAATTTCACTGTTTCATACAGCTCCTGGTTCAGATAAACATCACTGTTGTTTTGCCTGTCTCCACCCATGAATATTCTTACTTATATATATATAGGGCAATTTGTGATAGAAGTAAATTAATTATCACTGCCAGAAATAATGAACACATACGTTGTCAGTGATAGAGCTTGATTGACAAGGTATTGGCAATGTATATACAGTAAACATGAGGGAGCAGAATGGCTGAGCAGATATCTACCAATTTCTTTATCTAAAAGTTATATCATGATTGACAGTGGATTTTTTCAGTACATTCATGAGCTGACTTCACTGGTAAAAGCTCATTGCTGCTTTGCTAGGGGAGTATGCTACCAGTTCCTCAAGTCCGCTTGGATATACCTGTGCTGATAAATTCATTTTTCATCAATGTATATTTAAGCCTGAACAAGCAATGCATTTAGGTTCGCACAGTCCTCATTTTACTAAAATAGCTCTGTAAAACTTTGAGCTAAACTGATGTTAGGCAAAGAGGAAGAGAGAAGAAATAATTAATATGTCAATATCTCTGACTATTGTTATAATTGCACTGCTGTTTGTAAATCTCTGAATACCATATTGTATCTCCCAGACAAACTTTGACTCTGTTTTCAAGTGTTTTTTTTTTTCTTAGACATAACTCCCTATAACAATTAGTCACATTACTTTTGACTGTTATCTTTTTTGGTAAAAATTATCAATTTGCCATTCATGAACATGAGTTGTTGTGGTGTATCAGTAAAAACATTCCTCAGTAAGAGCATATTTCCTGTTGTTCCTCATTCTCTTTCTGTATAGAGGAACAGCAGTATGGCATGGTGTGCATGTTGAATAGGGACACAAAGTAAATCAATCCTTTAAAGTATACCCAATTTAAAATAGCACAATAAGTTGATTTCTTATGTAAAATAAAGACATATAATTTAAAATAACATTAAAGTTTTCAACAGGAAGATACAAAAGGCAATTAATAAATTTAATTAAAAATCCCATTTTCCTCAGCTAACCTTTTTTCCCAGGATGGCTTTGTTAATGACTAGAAAGTAAATGAAATAGGATCAATAGCTCATTTCCTCTTTGTTGGAGTCATTACCTCATAGTTTTGTTTTTCAGTCTTTTATCTCTTTTTACTCTTTATTCTGCATATCAAAATCAGTCACTTCTTGGATTATATGCTTCATACACTCCAAAATACACTTCAGTCAAATGAGTATTGGTGATATTTACTAAAATGTATACCAGCTTAAGTTTTTCATCCTATGAGAGGAAGAGGTTTGAAAAGAAGGTTAGAGAAGAAGGTCACACTAGAATACAACTTCCAGCCTTTACAGAACGTTGTGTTATCAAATAAAATTACACAGCCTTGTGGATTGTTTTACTCTTGGAAGAAGAAAGTTTCAGGGGCAGAATTTACTGTCTTAGCTTCTTTTGTGAAAGATATCTACTTAGATATCTTAAAAAGTGACTTCATAAATTAAAGTTGGTAATGCTGTAGCTTTTCCACTCATTTCTTGCACATTCCTGAGTAAAAGGAAATATATTTTAAAAGGCAGAGGGTGGCTGTGTTTTTCCAGCACTTCATCTGTCCACATCTGTTGTTTCAATTGAAAATACATGCCTGTGAGTTTCTGCTTTGGCTATGACTATTCTGAACTGTGTGACTCCTGCATACAAGAGAAGGGTGAATTTTCTACGAAGGCTGAGAATATGGTGTGGTCTATCCAATGCAATTCAGGACTTTGATGTCTTGATTTACTGTTTGATTTACTGACTTGATTGCAAGTCCATTTATAGGACAAGAAGCAACGGGTACAACGTGGAACATAGAAGGTACCACAAATTCTTTAGGAAAAGCTTTTTCACTGTGAGGGTGACAAGAGCACTGGAACAGGCTGCCCAGAGAGATTGTGGAGTCTCCTTCTCTGGAGACTTTCAAAACCCGGCTGGACGCGTTCCTGTGTGACCTACTGCAGGTGATACTGCTCTGGCAGGGGGGCTGGACTAGATGAGCTTTTGAGGTTCCTTCCAACCCCTAACATTCTCTGATTCTGTGGTTCTTTCTATGAAATAAGTACTCTGTGAATTCTAAGGTATAAAACATCAGAACTGGGAAGTGCTTGTCAGAGAGGCTCATGTTAGAGATGTTTTTTGGCATGCAGTTTAAGGCGATGAAATTTGTTGTGATGTTTGTGTGTAAATACACACTACACTGCAAATCGTACCTTGACAACCACTGTGCTATTTTAGAAAACAAAGAGCCTAACATTTTGGAGTGGATTTCAGATACTGAATCAATTATTCTACCATCATGTTGTTACTATTCTGTACCAACCAGTGTGGAGTAAGAAGTACTGTGTTTAGAGACAAAGTCAACATATTTTCTTTAAGAATTGCTTTAAGTTAATGCAGTGATTCCATGTGAAAGCATCCTTGCATACAGTTCTGTTCATGCAGGTAGCTAAATGTGTAAAATAGACTTTATTATGCATAGATTAAAGAGTAACAGCCCTCCATAAATTATTCACAAGACTTTCTCACAAGCAGCAGCATCACCTGTGTGTTATCCAGCTACCATGAAAACACAGTGGAAAGGGAGCAGGTAACATGCTAGTTTAAATCATTTGTATAATATGTCACTATGTAGCATCTCTCTGAACACTATTCCCAGCGAGCTGGCTCCTTGCACAGTTTGAGTGGTCATTCAGATAGAGGCATGGTACAATCTTACATCTTTGTAACCCCAGATTAAATCAACCCTCTAAAAGTTTTGAAGCTCTAAGAGGCAGAAGACCAGGAAATGGTTGTTCTCTAAAACAGAGTTGTATGATCTCCTGCTTCTTGTCTCTCATGTTATAAATGGATTCAAATATTAGTCTTTCACTGTTAAGTATAGCATTTTGTTTAGCTGCTTTCGTGCCTCCTTTGTACCGCTCTGAGGGGTGCCTGGGATTCCCTTCTCTGCTGTGTGTCTTGAGTTATCTATTAGCCATACAAGGACAAAAAAGCTACAGGCATGAACAAGAGCTGCAGGAGCATTGGTGGGAGACTACAGGAAGGTTAAAAGCATACCCGGTTGGATAGGTGATTTACACATTCCTATGTCCAAAATGCAAGCTGCCCTTTGGCGAAACCCAAGCTTGTGCTTATCTAAGGCTTAAGGCTTAAAATAGGTACTTTTCCTCTGTGGCTGTAAGGAAGATTAGATCTCTCATCCATGCTGGAGAGCTTTGGCTAAATTTAACTCTGGCTGTTGGAGAGATTTGCTTATAGGATTATGGCACAGCTGTAGAAACTACTGCCATTGTTTTGGTTGGAGATTTAGGAAACAACTGGGATGGGGGGGGAAATAATCTTTTTTTTGTTTGTTTTACATACATACTAGTGTGAATGGTGCCAGGTCTGTAGGGAGGAGGTGTACAGCTGAGCAACATCAGAGAGCAAGTTGTGCAATAGCACAGTGCAAATGCCCCCCTTCCCATTGCCTGTGTGTATGACTAGAAAGACAATGGACAAGTATATTGCAAGATTTACATCTTGCTTTCTTTTTAGGTAGAAGTGATCACAATAAATTGCTAAGGAGCCTGGTATGTGAAAGTTGTGTGGTGTTGTTTACGTTTGCCGATGCATCTGAGTCATACATTTATTTCAAGGTGTCCTATCTGTATTTCTCTTCCAGGTTCAGGTCCTTCGCAATGCAGGGGAAGAAGTGACCCTAACTGTGTCCTTTCTGAAAAGAGCACCTGCTTTTCTCAAATTGCCACTGAATGAAGATTGCACATGTAAGCCTTTAGAAAACTCAATTCAGTGCTTATAAATGCTTGCAGTTCTTGAACCTACTGTGCATTGTGAGTGATTGACAGCAGCTTTTTTGGTTAGCATTGCTGACTAAATGTGAGCTGCTTGTATTGCCAGGTCTTGCAGTAACATTCACCTGGAGCAAAAAATTGCTATCTTTGCTTGAAAAAAGATCACCAGGCATTTGGCTGGTGTGAAACAGCAAAGTCGCAGGTAAAACACTGGAATTACATTACATTTACAGTGGCTCGCATCCTGATGCAGAATATTTAAAAGCAGTTTTTCAGGCAGCACCATATAACATTTTAGCGTGAAAAAGTTTTGCCTTGTAAATGTGAAAATTAGATTGTGTGTATGTATTCAGAGGGCTTCGCTTTACCATTTAAAATTCAGAGGCTTTGGTGGAGGTGTCTCACTACCTAAAAATAAATTACTCTCGATGATTAGTATTTTTTTTAAGTCCAACTGAGTTTTAGTCAACTGGCCCCATGAGAGACATGTGGAGACAGCTGTCTTCCTTTAATTATATTAAATTGTAAGTGTGGATGCATAATTATAGACAGTTGCAGCATATCTAAGCATATTTATATGTCAGCTTGTGCCTTTTGTCTCCACTGCTTTCATTCTACCCCTAAGAGGATAAAATGAATTGCCTAATTTTTGAGCAACAAAACAATAAATATTTCATTTCAATACTTTTAAATTTTGATTATAAGTTATAAAATAATATTTTGTACAAACCTTAGTTAAAAACTCTCTCTTTTGCCTGGGTATTAAATTTTAATGAGGCAAGAAAAACTTTAGAACACCATATTCTTAAATAAAATTTATCCCAGTATATTTTTCCCTTTCATGGAAAGTTGTGGTACAACACAGTACCCTGAGTACCACATACAAACATGCATTTACATTATCTTATTGTGTTACTTTTGAGATGTAGCACTGTAATTTCTTAAAAAGTTACAAAAACAGTTAGAACTGTAAACTTCAAGAGTAACAAAAAAGTTATCTGACTCGTTCCTCCAAGTTAAAACTAAGGGAGGAGATATACACTTTCCTTTTAATATCAAATCTGCAAAAGGCTGTGATTGTTGTTTTCTTCTATTACTGAACAAATTAATGTCCTACATACAGGCATACACAAATTCGAATTATAGCATTTTTGATAAATAAAGATTTTTTGTGTATTTTTAGGTGCCCCCAGTGACCAAAGCAGTGGCACATCCTCTCCCCTATGTGACAGTGGTTTGCATCTCAACTACCATCCCAACAACACGGTAAGTCTTTATATTCCTTTGATGGAATTACACAGAAGAATAATTATACTGCAATAGCTAAGTGCAAGTAACTAATAAAGTGCAGCAACATGGGAGGAGCTCTAATTAACATTGAAGATAGACAGTTCCACAGGGGGCAAAAAGAGTTGCCAGATATTATGGCTGTGAATTAAACTATGATAAATTATACCAATTGAGATTGTGCCTTGATAGCTGTGATTGCTATTTTCATCTGTGCAATTCAGTAGGGATTTTGTGAAAGGTTTTTTCCTCTAGATTATTTCCAGAGTATAGTTTTATAAATTATTGAAATGAAAATATTTAAAGAAAGGGTAGAAAAAAAATTAGGAATATTTTTTTCCAATATTTTTATTTCATTTATTGTCTGAAACTTTTGGCAATTCAAAATTTAGGTACATGGTTTTTGCCTGTTTTTAAGGTGAAAACATGTACTTCTAGTAACTTACACTTAAAATCTTACTGAAGATGTATAGCATTATGGAGCAAAGTCTCTTTAAGATTAAATGCTACAAATGTAGTATTTAATATTTAGTATTTATTTATTTAATATTTAGTATTTAATATTTATTTAGTATTTAATATTTAGTACTTATATAGATCAGATTTTTAGTAAAACATTCATATGAAGTACAACGAAGAGCTTCTAAGAATTTTCTTAGCCAGGAAATGCAAAATTTCCATTATTTTATATAGTTTTAAGTGTTTTTTGCCTTTGTGATAGGTGAATACTATGAATAAAAAGCACTGAATAAATAAACCAACATACAGCATAATTATTACAGATTTATTAAAAGAAACCAAACAAACAAAAAAGTAAGCATTGTTCAGTAGACTTTGCTGGTTTTAACCACTGTTTAATTAAACATCAGAAGCAGACTTAACAGTCTTTTGCCAGCCACTTCATTTCTAACTTTGCTTCTAGGATAAAAACTATGCTTCCATTTGTAAACCCTGTCTCTGCAGACTGACCAAAACTGATCTACATTAGCTACAGTTTCCATTTAAACTCATAATAATTTGCTGTAACCAAGTCTTTTTCTCTCAATTTAAATAATATAATGAAGAATCATGAGTCTATAATTCACCCAAAATTAAATTCTTCTGCTGAAGGCCAGGATGCGTTTATTATTTCAGATGTCCACTTGTAATGGGAATAGAATGTTTCATAAAACCAAATGAGACTTCTATACTAATTCCTAAATTACGTACAACTCATGTTATGGTTCCTTCTTTTTTCTCAGAATATTCTCTAGAATGCATCATGATTTATGGCCATAGTCTATTTCTTAATGTATAGCCTTGGTGTTTCACGTGAAGGAGACTTCTTACTCAGAATTTGTAGTAGACAGGACTAGTTTTGGTCTTTCATGAACAACTCAGAGTTTTGCAGTTAGAGTTAACATTTCTGTTGCAGCCACATCTAGGCCAAGACAATGTTCAAAACAACACCCTAACTCAGTCTTCCTAGCCAATCATTTATTTATTTGTATTGAATCTATGGAATGTATCACCAGACATTCAGTGTTTTAAATAAGTGAATCTACTTATGAAAACCTGCTGTTCAGCTAAATTGATCTTTTATTTTATCTGCATGAAAGCTAGATAAAGTTCAAGCTGGCAAAATATTATAACTTCATAGATCTTACACAAAAGTCACACTTTAGAAAAATACAAGATGTACTTAATTTTTATACTATTTCTTTTACAGAAGATACAGGTAAGAAAAATGTGATGTCTGAGATTAAAAAAACATAAATTGTGCAGGATTGGCAAGTACAACTTTACTGATATACTAAAAGTACTCCATACATGCTTCTTCAGAAAAATAAAATTAACACTTTACTGTTTTTCAGAGCATTGTATAAAGAATGGAAAAGGTGTTTGATTTTTAAAAATAAATGTTGATCATTTCACTTTTTACAAACATTTCTCATTCAAATCTATATTCTGTAAAAATACTGGTGAAATCAGACTGTAGATATTTAACTAGTCGTTCTTTGTAGATGTGATCATAGACGTGGGAAAGTTCAATTCTTGTATGAGTAATGCTTTGTTTGAATAGGTAAAATTAAAATATTAATCATAAACATGTAATGCTCATGTTAAATCCCACTCACAATTACCAGGTTTTGAAGTGATGTAATTAGAATAGAAATGTATGTAAATATGTACCAGGCCATAGGAAGCAACTGAATTATGGTTTTGTAGTGAGTAATTTAGAGATCACTTTTGCTCAGGGTACAAATATAAAACTAGTAACTGATGATGTGGTACATAGTAAATATTCAGTTCTATTCATGACTAGTCGTTTCAAAAAAGGGATGCAATCTGTTTTCCCTAGGTTTTTAGAATACTGTTCCTCACACTTCCTCCAAGCATATTGATGTTGAGGTTTATGTAGATTTGTTTTATTTGTGAGAAAAAGTTCAAAATCTCTCCAGTGCTAGCTAAAACCCATGCCAAATGATTTGGGAGAAGTAGAACACAATGCCAAATGGAACACAAAGTCTTTGAAGTCTGTCTGTCTCTATCCAAACCTGCTGAGTACCTACAATGAAGCACAAAACTGAGAAGGACTTTTTAATGTTTTTCAGGATACATTATCATGTTCCTCATGGCCAGCATCCCCAGGACTTAGGTGGGAAAAAAGGTGGTGTGATCTCCGATTAATTCCACTTCTTCATTCACGGTTTTCCCAGTACCTTCCAGGATCAGATTTGTGCAGGTAAAGAAGTTCAGAAAGTTAAAAATTGAATTCTTAGTTGACAGATAAAAGACTTAGGGAGTTACCTTGTTAGAAATAGAGATGAAGCACTGGAGCAAGCTGCCCAGGGAAGTGGTGAAGTCACCATCACTGGAGGTGTTCAAAAAACATGTAGATGTGGCACTTTGGGGCATAGCTTAGCAGTCATGGTACTACTGGATTGATGGCTTGACTTGATGATCTTAGAGATCCTTTCCAACCTTAATGATTCTATGATTCTATGATTATGTGTTCCACTGCAGCTGTCAGAGACATGAAACTTTCATAAAGGTCTGTGTAGGTCCACCTTGACCCGTATTCTATTCTGACATCAGCTACAACCATAGATATGTGGGGAAGACATGTGATCTTCCTATTTGTAGCTACTGATCAACACATTTCTCAGTTTGAGATTGCACATAAGTCATCGTATTTAATAAAGGCTAATGCACTTGTCTTCAAAAGCATCTTTCTAAGCTGTTTTTGTTTACTTGGGTTTTTTTAGTGCACTGTGGCAGTGAACTCCACGACATAATTATGTTTTTAAATAGTAGTTCCTTTCGTGTGTGTCAAATCTCTCACCTGATAACTTCATTGGGTGAAATAATCTTGTGCAGGAGCAGCAAGAGCTGGCTTCCCCATGGGGAAGATGAGTCAAGAGCAGGAAGGCTCGATGAGGCAGTGTCCATGCAGACAAGGGCCCTGTCGCACTGCCTGCGGTAGAGGAGCAGAGCAGGGCTAGGGGAGTTCTTCAGATGAGTCCATCAGGGTGAAGTGGGGCGCAGGTCAGGTGGGTAAGTCAGCTCACAGGTTGTGTGGGAATCAGTGGGACACAAGGTCAAGGCACAGACCTATCTACAGGCAGACTCAGGTGAGGACCAAGGTCGAGAGCCTGAGCTCACAGCAGCTCCTGAGTGAAGGGGGAGGACAGGTCCTCCCACTCAAGATCTTTCACAGCAGCCTGATCCCACAGACAGTCAGGCACCCAGGAGGGGGGACTCTGTGCCCTGACTCTTGTGTTAAGGCAAATGCTAAATAGACATTATTGATTTATGTTTTTAGAACTTCAGATGATTGTCTTCTGTTTTCCACTTTGAAGAATATCTATTGCTATCTTCTTTTATGGAAACCCTTGTATAGCTTTGATTATCCATGTTATTCTCTCAGTTTCTTTTGTAATTCTAATATATATCTTCTATGGGATAAGGTGATCAGGACTGCAAAGAGGATCCTTCTTGATTTATATTAAAATGTAATGATGTTTTCCAATTTATTCTCTGTTCTTTCCTAATATTTCATAATAACCTTTTGACTGTCACTGAGCACTAAGGTGATGGTTTTCAGAGAATTTTTGTAGCAACTCTTGCATTTCTTTCCTCAATGTTTATAGCTACAGTAAGGTTCGCTATTGCTTTCATATAGATAAGGTTATTTTTTCCCATAGCTGTTACTTCAGATTTATTAATATTGAATTTCAGTGCCATTTTGTCCCTCAATCACTGGGGAAGCTGTCCAAAGCTCATAGTGAAGTTTAAATTTATTACATCATGTAGACCTACAATTTATCATTGTTTAATTTAATATTATCCTAGTAAGTTAGACGAAATCAGAAATGAAGACAAGAATATTTTGAAGTGATTACTGGTTTTTGAGTGTTATGCATTTAAATATTTAAATAGAAAAGAAAGTAACTACAAAAATCAACATGACAAAGTATACAAATAAGATCATACCTCTTGAAATTTTTAATACCTAGTTATTGTGAAGATTAATTTATCATCTCTATATATAAGAATAAAGATCTAATACTAAAAAATTCCGTGGGTTCCAGCATGTAAGTTTTTAACCGGAGGACAGCTTTCTACAGTTATAAAGCCTTTTTCTCCATTACTTCCTCTTCTAACTCATCAGAAAAGCTAACTCTTAAATTAAGCACAAAGGACTTATATGAGGCCTTATTAACTGAAATAAATTGTCTTTCCCATGTAGCCTCCTTTGCTAGTTTAGATGTGTGATTCTGGGAAGATTAGTGTGTTTGCTGTACCCTCATCAGGCATTAGCGGTTCAAAATTTCCTGTTCCTCCATTCAAACATATGTAAAATTACCTAATTAATACAGAAAAACTTCATTAATATTTCTGGAAAGACAGTTTTGTGAAAGAATCTCCCCAGCTGGTTAGCTAGGGGCCTGGTTAGCTCAGTCAGTTGCGTGTGGTGCTGACAAACACCAAGGCCACGGGTTCGATTTCTGTTCAGTCCCCATGTGTTTGCCTGATCTAGTCGAGAGGCGGCATCCCTGCCCATTACAGGGAGGTTGGATTAAATGATCTCTAAGGTCCCTTCCAGCCTAGGCCTTTCTGTGATTCTATGATCTCACCCTTCTGGTGTTTCTAGGGATCCTGCAGTCAAGTGATACCATCTGTCCCCAGGGGTGAGTTTATGAACTTTCCCAGAAATTAGAGGAGAGGAATGTTCTTTGACTTCAGTCTAGGGTTTGCATAGATTGGCTTTTACTGTTTCCTACCACAGCCCTCCTCCTTCTCATAGCTTCTCGACAAACATTTGGAAGTTGCACAAAAGCTTCCCACAAGCCTTAGTTACTTCTAAGGGTTGTTGTGTCTTAGAAGTACAGTACCAAGGTCGTTCAGCCTTTTTCATGTTCACAGAGCTGAAATTAAACCAGGTTAGACAGTAGTCAGTTCACCACTGGTTAACTGTGAAGGAAGCTAAATACAACCTGCAGCTTTTGACTAGTAATAGCAAAATCATATTTATTTGGCTACATGACTCTTTTTCTGTTGAGGTACAATGGCTGGCCCAAGGAGTCAAGGTGTAAACCAAAGGCTACAACAGCTTAATGGATGAACTGAAAGGGAACAAGATATAGTCACCACAGAGGCAGATGGGTTTTTATTAAATTCTGTTTATTAAATTTAATATTTTTATTAAATTTTATTAACTTCATCTCAGTGTTTAACACTGGCTGAAATAGAAATAATTAAGAGCATGAAACATAAAGGGCCCAAAATTGTAACAGTCAAATCTGAGATCTGTTCTACTGTATAGCTCAAATAAGACTGGACTGAATAGAACTACTCACATGGAAAATTGGGACATATTCAACTATTCATAGACCTAGGGTTTTAAAATTCAGTCTTCTGCATCAATAAAACAAAAGCTTAAAGTGAACATTATAGAACTTGTACATTACAGAGGAAGATTTTTAGACAGTAACGCTACTGAGATTTGAATTTCCAGAAAATAAATTTAAAAGTATGTTAACATAAAACAAAATACGTGAATTCATACTCAAACCTTGAATAATTACTCTGATGCTTTTCTCCTTATGTCCTTCTGTCTAACATGAGGAAGTAAGAATAAGTAAATGAAACAAAAATGCAGTATAAATATGAGAGAGGAAGTGGGATTTCATTCAAAAAAGCAAGAACTAGCATTTCGTGGTGCTAACAGGACACTTTATAAGAGTCTTTTAATATAGGGTAAGCATTTGTTATGAAAAGGTAGATCATTTTTAAAAGATACTGCTATAAAGAAAAAGGATAAGGAAAGGATATTGAAAAAAGCATCAATAAATGGAATTTAATTCATTACACTTTCTGCAGTTAATATTTACAGAGCTGTTTTAACTATACAAAGTCTAATAACTTTTTATGTTTTGGAGTTTGAAAAAGCTGGCATAGAAATACATCGTATCATTATCACATACACTATTACATCTCATATTCATATTCTAGCTTTTCTAGTGGGATGCTTGAGACACATGCAATTCCAGAGGACATTCAGGTCGATCTTGGAAAGCATATTAATTTCAAATGTAACTCTTGAGTTCAGAAGGCTCAGAACCAGAGATGTGTAGTTCAGTAAGAATTCATCTGATCTTTACTTTTTTTGCTGTATTGTAAGGTGATTAATCTATTATTTTTTCTATTTAATACAAACACACATTTAATACATTATTCTTTCAAGTTTGTGTGGTAGTATGGTCTTTGGCTGGCAGACTAATTGAGGAAAATTCTTACAATAATCTATGGCTAAGGATATCTAAAGCCCAGACACATTCAGAAGTAATTCATTAGATAGCCGTGCATTCTTATAGTCTATGCTTATTGACACTTGGGCAAGAACATTCTGAATCAATGATTTTGTATATGCACAGATCAAATACCTAGGTACACTAGGAACAGTCTGATGCCCTGAATGCATCACGTTCACTGTGTTTGTAGTGCAAGGGAATTTTGTACATCAGGATCAAATCTGGAACATACTGGGTTTTCTTTGCTTGTGCGGGTTAGTGTCATACATTAATAAATTTCTTGGGTTCCTACTTTGGTTTACAGTAGGCTGAGAAGAAAGGTGAAACCTGAAATTAATGCTATTTTTCTCAGAAGAGGTAATCAGCAAATTTGACTATCGTGCTATGCTCTCTATGATATAAAGATTTATGTAGAATTTTATTCTGAAGAACTTACTATTTGTATTTATAGCTTCTTAAAATAAAAGATCTAGTAAAGAGATGCAAACTACTTTACCAGAAGATGCTTTAAATACATCAAAATTCCTCAAAAACTTTACCTGAATTATTGTTAAAATGAGACATTGAAAGTAGCTCTCTATTTGTACCTTTGGGATTTTACAGAACTAAACTGCTAGTTTTGCTGATGGATTTAGATAAACCACTGGTCTCTGCATGATCATGTTAGGATATATAAGCTTTATCCTCCTCTAAGAGTTAGTTCTCATGATGGGCCTGTCAAAGCAAAGGTAGGGCTCTAATTCATTTTTAATGCTTCTCCTGACTGAACGAAAAACCTGTACTTGACACAGATGCAGCAAAGACCTTTATGAAGAAGATAGGTATTAGCTCTACATTCTACACAAATAGAATATAATTTCAAGACATAAGAAAACACTTTGCAGAATTTATATCTGTTCTGGAATGTCAGAAACTGTCATCAGTGACACAGTTTTGTGCTGAAGATTACACTCACTTTGTCTGAGCCATTCTGAAAGAATCTGAATAATGTACTTCATTTTAAATCATGAGTTTTTTGTTACTAAATGAGTTTGTAGCAGAATGGAAGCAGTGGAACTTGGTATTCTCTGTATATTTAGTAATCCCTTACTCTGAGATACGGATTAATATTGAGGTTTTTTGGTTATGAAGTCTATGAGACTTCCTAAGACTGTTCAGCCATATTTGTTGAAGAAATTAGGTTTGTTACTGCTTTAGCTTCTGAAAGTTTTCTCTTGTTCTATAATTGCTCAGCAGTCAGCTGTGGAAAGTAATTTTATAATGCACGACAGATTATTGTTTATTAGAGAAAATGAAACCAAAGTTGCTTAGTCAAAAATACTGTATACCACTGAATTTCTCAACTGATTGCCTACAGTGTCCAGTTCACACTTTCTTTTTCTGTGATCTACAGTATTAAAGTGTCAACTCTTTGGATAATAGCATCAACTATTTCCCTTTTTTGGTTTCTGAAGTGACACAGTGTTGGTCAAAGTTCAGTGGAGTTAGTCTGTGGCATTTCTTTGTAGAATTATGGAAACTTAATACAGTCTGAGCTGACCTTTTAGCATGATCTTTTTTAATATGTCAGGTATTTGTAAAACAGGAAAACCAGTAGTTTATCAGTGTTCAGTGGCTGACCTTCGTTGCAGTTGAAAGAAAAGCATTTCTACAAGTATTATTAAGACGATATGCTAAAACAGATGAAATTTTCTTCTGACCTGATCTGTTATGACATGTCTATAGGCAAAATGCGTTCCAAGTAATTGCTGTGGATGGAGTTTGCAGTGGAATAATTCAGTGTCTCTCTGCTGAAGACTGTATTGACTGGCTACAAGCAATAGCAAGTAACATTTCCAACCTCACAAAGCACAATGTAAGTATGGATCCAAGTAAGCCAGAAGGTTTCCCAATTGTATTTGATTATAACTGTCATCAAAGCCTAATGGGTTCACACGCGGAATTATCTGCATATAAACAATGCTTGAGGCTGTCCGAGACAAGTCAACTCAAGTTTGTCATCAAATCAGACTTTGTGAGAAATCATTGAATGGGAAAATATTCTCCCCTACAGTCATATAGTTCACTTCATCGCTTTCAGAGTTATTCGCTTCTTAGTGATACCAGCTAGCATTAGAAAAAAAGACCAGACAGATAGAACCCCCAGTGTGATGGGTAAGCACATATTAAAGCAAAAAACTCTGTACTTTTTTGATAGTTTGTAAAAACACATCTATGCAAAGACTGATTAGATATTAGGTCTGTATAGGTATCATTTAACACAAGGAGAGTGGCAAGGTGCTTCTGTAATGTAGATATAGATGTTTGTTGCCAGCAAAGATTAAATACATTTATGCTCCATGCACTGTACTTTTACAATCTGATCTTGTGTGATAGATAACTCTTTTTATTGAAGTAAGAATAAATGTAATGCAAAAGTTTTGCCAAGCTACTTGTAATTTTGATTCAAAGGTCTTTTGAACCTGCCTAGGTTGTAATTTGTATTTGATAGATGACATGCAGTTTTTCCTGTAGATATCTAAATGATACTTTTCCTGGGTTTCCTCAAAAAAATACATAACACGAGTAACTCCATTATTTTTAATTTAGTTAAAACAAGGAAGCCTTTGAGGATATAATTTATATTCTCTCAGTTTTCCTTAAAACTGCTTTAGTCTCCCAAACCTACTTCTGAATTTGCTTTTGTTTCAAGTACAGGGAACACACTGAAGGAAGTTGCATTTCTTGGAGATATATATTCAAGATGCAAAACTATGTTCCATCTGGCAGCAATATCTAAAAGTCATTGTACTATAAAAACGTGACAGACATGGATTCATTCACCATCTGCAAGCTTCCATGCAGCTTTATGGCTATTTATTTATCCTTACAGTGCTGTTGCTGTATTGAACCTTTCTTGTCTCACTAGGCATCCTGACAAATGAGGGTGCTGATTTTTATTCTTACCATCTTTAGTTCAGACTGTTACTGATTTTTCCTACTTAAAGCAGTGTATTTGTTTACTTATAACAATAGATACATGCACTTAAATTTTATATGATAATGCTTTATGTAGCTCACTATAATTGCGAATGCTTAGTGAAACTTGATTTTTTGTAATGCACTAGTTGTATGTATTTTCAGTGTGGTTTAAAAGTGAGTACAATTTATAATTCTGCACTAGTTTTCATAAAATACAGAAACAATGTGTCTGATGTTTATAAGATGGAAATGGTAAATTATATAACTGTTACACCAGTACTTGCATTTACTTTATCCCAAAGACATCCTGTAAAGTAACTGTGAGAGTTAGGGCTTGTTACAATTATCTATTACTCTATTCTTAGAACTGTCCTAATTGTTCATAGTCCATATGAATTTATGGAAAACAATGAGACTGTCTGTTCTATAATATACTTTTCTTTTAAACTGTCAGTTGCCAGAAAGAGTCAGTTATTTGACAGCCGATGTGATAAGTCAGTAGAAGAAATGTTAGAAATGCAGAGGGGAAAAAAGCAAAAGTTGCTTGGAACAATGATTAGATGTGATTAGAGGTCCCTATATTTTCTTTCTTTACAAGATGGTTATTGACATATACATACTGTTGATGTTAGCACTTTTGCTATGAGAGAGGCATTTACTCACAGTCATTCTCCCTTCTTGTGGCATCCAGGACCAAAGAGACAAAGAGACTATAGAACTCCTTGTGAACTTTTGGACAAATTCACTGATGTTTAATTTCAATTAACTTCTTATTTCTATCTAGGGGTTATGGAAAATAACTTGTTTCATTTAAATACTATGTAGCTTATGGAAATGTTAATTTATATGCTCATTCTCACAGCTGCCATTTGGAAAAGAAAGAAGCAGATGAAAACAAGAAAGGCTATAAAACTTAAATTGTTTCTGGAAGTGTTTCCTTTACCAGTGTGTCCAATCTGGACTCTGTAGATTTGGGTGGAATTTATCTTGCCTAACTTTAGATTTCTTAAAGCAAAATGTCTGAAGAGGGATCCTTATGGTTTACTTTCAACATCCATTTTATGATGAGATTAATTTCCTCAGGACATGTCTCTCTTTCTTTTGACTGGTAAGGAACCGTAGGGCGGTGAGTTCAGACTTCAATACCTAAGGAGATACATATGTCCTGTTACTGGTGTCTTTAAGGGGCCAGAGGAGGTTTCTCTGAATAAGTCTTGCCAAAAGAAATGCCTGGATATTTCGACAAAAATCATGCTAGTCTAAAACAGAAAGTCTAAATTATTCTACATTTTCACACACAAGCTGGATGAAAAAAAAATCATCTGATGGCTCAAACCACTCAAATGTGTGTGGGAAGAACATGGCTTTCTCTCCCTATGCTCCCATATGTACCTTATGGTTATGAAATGTGAGTCCCTGGCTCCAAAATCTCATTTTTGAATCTGTAGTTCCAATAATTTTTTATAAGGACAATGTTAAAAATCTCTTCTCTCATGATCTAATATGTCCACATCTGACACAAAGGTAGTGTGACTCAATTGCAGAATCATTTTTGTAGACAGTACTTACCAAAGAACAAGAAGATAATAAAAAAGCAAGAGAAGAAATAAACCCAGAATGTCTTAACATCATGATCTTTGAAAGACAGTGCTACTAACTGAATATATGAAATGGAGACCAGAAGGTGGTTTCTGCAGAAAAGGCTGGAAGGTGATGTCTGCAAAACCACATTTTGCCTCCCATGGTTTGAGTATCAATCATTGTATAGTGTGAGCTAAAACCTGTAATAATACAGTTTTAATGTAGAGATATAGTTAGCTCAGCGGGTTGAGCACGGTGCTGGCAACAAGGATCAACACCGAGGTCGTGGGTTCGATTCCCGCTCGGTCCCCATGTGTTGCCAGGTCTAGTCGAGAGGTGGCGTCCCTGCCCAAAACAGGGAGGTTGGACTAGATGATCTCTAAGGTCCCTTCCAGCCTAGGCCATTCTGTGATTCTGTGACTTCATTTCAAATTTTCATCAGAAAAGACTTCTGTTATGAGCTCTTTGAATTCAGTAAATTACAACCAGTGTTCTCCAACATTTGTAGAATACTGAGCATGATACTGCTAATTTTCATTTCTGTACCTCCCCAGAAACCATGGAAGAATTACATATGAGATGATATATATCACTTTAAAATTACGAAACATGAAGTGGCTTCTTTATATTGATACGCGACCAAAATGCATACTATAGGAATGCATTGTTGAAAGTGACTTAATATTACATTTTAATTGACTATATGATGAATCCATTAAGACTATTCATTACTGAAGATGGGTTCCTCTCCAACTTGAGTCACTTGAGCTACACCTGTATTTCACATTCTTTTCCCTCTCCTCTCCCATCACTTCCTTGGAAGACACTGCAACAATTACACATTTATTCTTGTTACTTTGAAGCTAGTACTTGACAGAGAAGAAATAGCATGATTTTCAGACAAGAATAACAGGCAACAGAGGTAAGGTTGCCAAGCAGGAGGTGACAAAAAGTTAGTTTTAAATTTATCTTGAGAATATCCCTATGATCTTGCAAGATTTACTTCACATTTCACATGGTATATTTTCTGGGTAAAGTTGGTGATGGAAACATGGAAATGGCGTGAAAGCAGCAGAATGAGAAGGTCTACAAAATAAGTATGAGTTTGGCACAGTGTATGTATTTTCCTGAACTGAGCCTGTTTTTGCACAAAGCGCTAAAGTTCAACTGATATGATGGCTCTAATTATATGCTTAAAATGTAATGCCTAATGAAAGAAACTGCTACTAAGGGGACAAACATATTTGGCCTCACTTTTACTGCAGAGAAAAGAACAATTACACCTTTGCAATACTGAAGTTTGGGTAATTGTATAGGAATTCTGTAAGTCATTATGTATAGGGAAAGGAAAAAAGTAGAAAACAGAGGGAAAAAATAATATGAACTGTTCCTTCTGTGAGAAAAATAAAATATCAGAGGACTACATTCAGTGTTTAGTAAATTATTGAAATAAATTAGTAGCACATATCTCATTTTTCTGGTTGATGCTGCCACCAGTAAGAACATACTGTGCAGTGTTGTGTTGCATGAATAGATCAATGTCAGTCATATGAAGGGAACAGATTTCACATTTTAATTTTTTAATTGAAATAGCATGACAGACAATTAGGATGCTCTAATATTAGTAATTTTGGAGTTTTCAGAGATTTTATGCTCTTAGATGCCCCATGAATTGTGTATTACAATAGTGTTTAACTTTTTTTTGGTTACTAAGCTATGCATGTTTGGAGCAAATCCAAAATGAGTAACATTATTATTAAACCTCATAGACTGGTTTATTCACAGCAGTGCAAAAGACAAATACTCTCTATAGTTTAGAAGTTGAAATCCTAGTAAAATTAAGGCCAAAACAACAGAAGATTATCAAAAGTCTTCACAATATTAATGATAGAATTTTTTTTACATATGTGATTTATTTTTCCCAATACAAAACTGCTTAGATAAATTCAGCATTATCAAATAAATGTGCGTTCAACTGCTTTTTAAGCAGTATTGAGCATTCAGATGTTTAGAGTTCTGACACTTCTATTTTTTGTTCTGCATCCCATTTTGACCTTGTAAAGGGAAGCCTACAGAGGTAATAATTCCAGTACTGATATTTAGGTCTCTATAGGAACATATAAACTCACCTGTCATGCAGCAAAGAATCTCTGCACTTTACCTGATTCATTGAATTTTGTATGGAGTCAAGTTAAATTGTAGCCTTGCACTAGTATTTAAATAAAACCAAAACATCAGATTATTTAATATGTTCTTTAATCTATATCGGCTTTATATTAAGCTCTGTCACTCTATATTCCGTTTTTATTTCATGCTTAGCTTGACATAATATAATAAAGATTTTAATCTGTTTAGTTATGAGACACTTTTGAAGGATGTTATGTTTGCTCTCAACATCCCACCACAGTGGAAGGTAGCAAGGAACCTGTAGTTAAGAAAAAAGAAAGAAAAAAAGTTAAAAAAAACCCTCTTCCTGATTTTAAGTGGCAAAGAAATTATGACAATAAAGGAAGTAGGAGCAGTCTGATTGGGAACACAGGCAAGCCACTTGGGTTTTTGCAGAGGTAGCACGTGGAAAAGAAAAGTACCCATTATAAATGCCCTTTCCTGCCAAAATGCCAAGCTGCCCTTTCAGTAGCAGTTGGAGACTTCCCGCTACTTTAACCTAGTTTTTTTTTGTGCAATAAACTATTCGATATTCCACATTTGGTTTACTGTAACCAAGACTTTGTTGAAAGTTCTCAGCAACTGGGAACTGGGAGATAGTAACCTTATTTTTTGTATCCCTTCTCTTTGCTGCCTTAAAAAAAAAAAAAATCATTATTTGTATTTTGAAGCAAGATTAGTTTGTTTACACATCCCTTTCCTCTTACTTTTAAAATATATTTCTAAATGGTGATTACATCAGAAGTTCTGCTTTTCTTCCACAACCAATTAAAAAAATAAAAAATAAAAGAAATTGAAGTGCACTCAAAAAGCCATAGAAGACCTCAGGGAATGCATTATTAGTAGGCTAATGTGTTGAAAGCACTTTCTCCATTTGGTTGTCTTACTTCATAAAGTGCCGTAGACATTCCCCGCATTACGGCAGCGCACAGCCTGTATTCGCCTGAGGAAGAGAACAAACATAGAGAAAGAGGCAGTGGGCTGGGGCAGAAGACGGGGATTTCAGTAAAGCTGGAACACTTTCAAAAAGTTGCGGCAAACAAGCTCAGCTGAAGGGGGAATAGGTGAAACAACATCAGGCAGAATAGGCAGAATAGGCAGAATGTGCTGCAGAGGAAATGAGCCACAAATCCTTTGGACTTGCCATTTCTCTGCTAAGAAAAAATGTGCTATGAAACCCTGTGACAAGTTTCTTTCTTCCTAAAATTAGTTAAGTGGCAAGCATCTGCAGGAAAAGGCTGAAAAGGGTGAAGTTATAGCTGTGCTATCACCTCTGTTGGCATCAACATGTTTGCAGGGTTGTTTACAGGAGTTTTTTCACCAATTTGTTTCAGAAAATGAAGTAATTAAAAAACTTATTTCAAAGGCTATCGTTGCGGTCATGAAGTCAAGCTTTAAAAATTGAGAATAAAACACCTTGTTTCATTCTCATGGTACTCTGTGACTTTCTGCAATGAAGAATTATTAATTTCCTTGGGGGATTTTTGCCTTTTTTAACTGTTCACAATGACCATATGACAGGCTTCTGCTTTTTTACTTTTTTAAAAAATTACTTCAAAATATTTGTAAAAATTTTACAGGCAGCAAAAAGGTATTTTCATAATTGTAGTTTCATAAAGGTAATTTCATAATTTTAATAATTCGTTATCAGGAACTGTAATAGAGTGAAACAAAGAAAAGTATACTGAATTTTAGGGGATGAATTGAGACAACTTAAGTAACCCTGACTTAGAAAGTAACTTAAAGCACAGCTTCCATTGATTCCTTTACAACTGCCTGATTTTCCACTCTTTCTGATAGTATTTCAGGTTAGGAATTGTATAGAAGTTATTGTTCACAAATGAAAATATTTTGTTTAAATAGAGGTTTTTTAATTAATTTAGGAACTTCCTGGAAAAAAGTGGATAAATATAGATTTGTGGAAGAATATAGCTACCTCTAAACATGAGAGGGTTTTTGCTTTTCTGGATTTACCCTAATTCTTCAATACAAATAACTTTGAACTTTGCTGATAAGTGGAACAGAGGTCTCAGAGATGCAGCATTCTTCATAAAATCCTGAATTTCATCAGGGTTATTTCACCCTGGGGAAAGAACAGTATGAGATCATAGAATTCACCTGTATCATTAAGACCAAGGGGGGAAAAAAAAGTAAACGGATTTAACGTTTTGTGTGTGTACGTGTACATATGCATATAAATATTTACACAGAGAATAAGATTTAATAGGTGTTAAATTCCAAAAAGGAAAAATATATTAAACCTATTAAAAATGTATAAAACAATTTTTTGTTGCTTCATTTCTTTCTGAAATCAAACCTGCAATCTTTTACTATATGGAATAATGTCTTAGAAGGTATTAATAATATATATTTGATAGTTATTAAAATGACTATACATTTTGTATTTGATGCAAGTAATCAATTCTTTATTCTCCAATTTTGCTTTTTTATGAGCTAATTATCAGTTATGCCTGGGTAGTCTGTCAAGAGAGCACTTTATGGTTAAAGTGCACTTACTGGATTCCTAAATTTTATTTTGGTATGAGATCTCCTGTGATAGTAAAGGTAATCACTAATTTTTAGGTGTAGCAAATGAGGAAATCATAAAACACTTATGGAAATGAGGCAATCGGGTAGTAAAAGAATGCCTGTCCCTCCCACCTGTGGTTAACAAATGCCTGTGCATCTCACCTGTGACTACTCAATGGTTCAGTATAATAAAATACAACATAAAAAGCAACCGAGGAGGAACTTGATGCCCATTAAGCCTTACGCTTGCTTCTAGCTGTATTAGCAGAAAGATGTTGTAAGGTCAATGCGGATAATACAATTTAACTTTTTAACTTTATAAATTCCAGTTTTATTCAGGGGGATATTTTTTAAATGTCATATGACAAACTTTATTTCCTTTTCAAATTACTGATAGATATTCTATTGCTCTTCCAATGTGAGGCAAGGAAACCACTTGGAAGATCAGGAAAAAGTATTTTGGTAGCCCATTGTGTCAATAATACACTGGCCATTTAAATAACAGGATTAAATGATTTTTCTTCTTTAGATTGTATTGTTCAGAGGTAGATTTGAATATGTGAAACTTATTTGTCTAGAGATGATTTATTTGCATTTTTCATAGGTTTCCTCTTTGTACAGACAAGCAATCTTAATAAAAAAGCAGAATAGTATATGCCCAGATTTCAAAAGTGTTGATAGATATGTCAGTGAATGATCACACAAACTTACAACAGTTTTCTCTAGGGAAGAATCTGTTACCTGCCTGGCAGAAAATATTGTTTTCCTTGTGTTTATTTCCTAAGGTAATTTTGTAAGGTAATAAAAAGAAAGAAAAACTTCCTGTGGTGTGTCAACATGCTGCCGCTTCTCACATAGTTCAGCCAATTTAACATTGTCAAAGGAAATTTAGCAGTTCTTCTTTTCTGGTATGTGATTACCAAGGAACTATACTTCTCTTTTTTGTAACTTTTCTCTTTTTTTTTTGGTATAAACATAGATATTCAATCTAATATAGCTAAATTAAGTTATCTCACAGAAATGTGAGGTGTTTGTCCCTGAGAAAGCAAACTCCTTCCGTAGTCAATGGTTAGAATAAAATGCATTTTAAGACTTGAAGAAAGTGAACCAGTCCTCCTGAGGCACTTACTTGTATCCCATAACTATATAAAGAATGCAGACATCTCCAGAGGATAATTAAATCTCTTTGCATTAAGTATCTACCTCTTGCACTTCTAATAGGAACGGCAAGAGGGTACTTCCATGTAATAGCGTGCAGGTAGGAAGAGTCACCCTGACATGAGATACAGGAGCTCTCTGTGCCCCTCAGCCTGCAGGCCTGGTGCCATCTGTCTCAGCCCTGGCCAAAGGATGCCCAGAGACAGAGCAGGGCTGAAGTTCTCCTCTCACTCTCAGAGGCTCTTTGCTGTAAACACCAGTAAAAGCAGTCCTTGTATAGATCAGCTGAGCAACAGGGAACTTTCTATATTTGTGACCATTGTAGTCTACTCTTTTCCCTTCTTCTGTCTTCTTAGACCTTCCTTTGCAATCCACAAAAGTTTTAAAAGTAGCAAGAATATGTCTCAGGTTTTGAGACCCAATTAAAATCCATGCTTAAGATTCTCTCACATCATGTGAGGTGTTCCCCAACATTTTGGCGTGCTGAGGCTTCTTGTGACATAACTATTGCTGCAAAGCTAGCCCACACTGCTAGGCAGGCTGATGCAAAATGGTGGGGTTTTTTTATTTTGTTTTGTTTATGAACAATGAACTCAGTCATTGCTGAATAAAGAGTCTAAATGAAAGTGTGTATTGTTTTCCTGTTTTCCTTCCCATGCTGCTTTCTTTCCCAGGTGCAGATGTACCCAGGGGAAATAATAACTGTATTATAGTATAGGTAAAATACAAGTGTTACTGGACATTTCTAGATGTGCATTTACTTAGTATTTCTTCACTGGAATACCAACCTACAGATGTTGTGTAGATTTAGAAAAGCACCTCATATCCATTGTATTTACTATTGTATTCAGAAACCAGAAAATGCTTCCCTTTCTCATACAGGCATTATGGGAAAGATAAACTGAGGATTCCCATTCATGGAAGAGGGAAGTAATTAAAACATTATGGAAGCAGCATGACTGAATAATTGAAACTCCCTCTAGAAGGAAGAATAAGTGAAAAGTTTAATCCTACAAACTTTTAGTAAGGTTTTATTTTATTTTTTTTTATTGAAAAATGTTCACAGAATTGTGAATGTTGTTTCAATAAGGACCGTTCATGAAGAAAGGTACTGCCAAAGAGACAAAAGAAATGGACATTTAGACACCTGTTTTATTGTTCAAGATTCTTTTTTCTGTACCGAGATTATTAGTCACTTCCATGAGGTATTTTGGGGTGTCACAGTGATTTTTCTCCTTTTGAGATTTCCTGAGATACTCCAGTTGTCTGCAAAGGAACTCTTGAAGTTTATTATTGTGAAGGAGCCATGGAAATGCAAATATAAATATGAAGCAAATATTGAAGGACATTAGCTTTATAATTATTAAAAAATATACAAGTAAGTAATAACTACATAGATGTTTGGGCTTTCAGTAGTGAGCAGTGTCATTGAACTCTACATACTTTTATATGATACATTCGTTAGGGGGAGCAAATAAATTATTTTTACCACTTCTGTTCTTTGCCAGGCAGAACAAGACAAGCTATTCATAAAGCTATATTTTAATAGTATATACATTCTATTTAAACGTTAGCTTCATTTTGTAGCAGTAGCAATATTAATTTTAAAGGTAGGGGGTTTTTGTATCATAAATAGGGTGTTTCGCATCCCTTAGGCTGATATAACCCCTATGGAGTTGTAAAGCTAGACATTCCTTTTTAGTTTCTCATTAAATAATTGATATATTAGTATGTATGCATGTTTAACATCAGAATTATTTCCTTTTGCACCAGATTAACATAAGTCCATCTTGATATTCCTGTATAAACATAAGCTATAAATTTTAAAAAACTATAGAAACCAAATTCTAAAAGGCTCTTGACAAGGTATTTTAAACAGATTATTTCTAACGCTGTTTGCCTAACAAGATAGTATATCTCTCTTGATTATTTAGCAAAATATGCCTGCACCTTAATTAAGCCAGCTACTCTTGCTGCAGCAGCATGGAGATTAGCACATTCAGTTACCGAACAGTCACCACAAATAGCATTTTCATCTCAAAATGTAATGAGCAGAAGTCAGGAAAACATAACATGCAATTTGAATAAAAAAGAATAGTCTCTGGGTTTGAATAGCAACTAGAACTCTCTGAGACTTGCATATGATTCTACCAGTAAATTACGTTGCTATTTACATAGCTGAATAGGTTGCAGGCCAAATCTAGCTTAAAGCAATTACAGCTGTCTGACCTCTACGTAGTCTTCTGATCCAAAACCCACTTCACATTACCTTTGTAAGTTCATAGAACAAAAAAATCATAGAACAAAAATCATAGAACAAAAAAAAATCCCAGCTTATGCACTTTATGCTTACATTTTTTAAAAACCTTCAAGACAGACTCCCAAAAACTTCACACTTGCTCCTGGTTATAATACAATTCATTCTTTACAATGGAGTGACTCAGAAGGCAGTTTACATCTTGAGCAAGTCATCAGCAAATAATTACAAAAAATCAGCTTGACGCATTACTGGTCTGTGCAGCTCCGCTGGCCATGTTGTATTTATCTAATCAGAACTACAACTCTGAGGCATGTTTATTTCTTTTGGATTTGAATAGACAAGAACTTAAGCTCTGGAAACATTAACCTTTCATCTTGAAAAAAAGAAAAACCCTTTAATTTTTATATAACGGTTTCTTCTATCCCAACCATTGCAAGACAAAAAAAGTTAATACTAATAATGGAATTATTTATAACACTGCCATTCTTTTTATCTGTGTATCATCAGCTTCTTAGCAGTTTTTCAAGTTGTTTCTCTCTGTTGCTCTGTTTATTACTGTTATTTTAATAGTACTTCCTTTAGTGCACACGGGAGTCTACCATTATCATGTTACCAGTACTAAAGAACTTTTTTACATTCTCCTATATGAATACTTGTATAATCAAAAATCAATCGATAGCCATATTTTCTATAAGATGCATACTCTACTAGTCCACTGGAAAGAAAAGGAAGTCCACTGGAAAGAAGAAGGGGCGTGGCTGAATTATGAACTCTTCATTAACCTAAAAGAGAGGAAAGAAAGAGTAGAGTAGAATTTATTACTAAGAGCAGGCTCAGGAAGTATCACACAAGTATATAAAATGAGAAAGGCATTAGAATTAGATGAGATTTTCTCAGCTAAAAAGCAGTAAGGATGAAAATAAATAATTTTGACATACAGCAGTGATAATAGAGAGGCCAAGAAGAGGATTGGTTCATTGCATATTGCAAAGAAAATTATTGGTAGACAATGATAAGAAAGTCAAAGTATTGAATTCTCTTTTGGGCCAGAATTTACTCAAAAGGCCAGTTGTCAACAGGTGATTGTAACCATTTATAAGTGTGACACAATCTTGAATAATGTCAGAATATCTTAGAGACCAGACAGGGGGTTAACTATACATTAGTGAAGAGAGTTTTAAATATAACATTCTCTATAATTCCAACTGTGTCCTAATTACATTACTTATAAGATTCAGAAGTTGGGACTTCTGTTCTAAATCCATTTGCTGAGTACAGAAATTTTCCAGATTCAATAAATTATAGTAAAGTAGAAAGATAAATTTTCTGTGGCTTAGAACACCCAATGAATATGATTTCACTGTAAAAACTGTTCTTGTATAGCTATGACTTCATTTCATTACTATTTTTTTCAGTCATGAGCAGCTCAGAACTAAATCTTTTGCAAACTGTATTTTATGTGTTAATACCCACTTAATTACTGCTAAGAACAGTTAGAACTCGTAGTGAAATAGTAATTCTCTATTTGATATTGAAATTGCTGTCTTCATTCATCTTTGGTATTTTTTTTTGTTCTTGGGCTTCGAGCTTATTCTCTCTCAATAGCCTATGCTTTATGAATAGACGTGATATTTTTCAGATACTCAATCGCTTTGTTAAGTGTGGATACACTTTACAGTTAGCTGTGCTGGCAGCACTGTGTTACAGAATTAAGACTTTCGTCCTTGAGCTCTTTTCTAAACAAGTACATAACTCTTGCTTGCTAATTATGAAAAGAGACCCTGACCAGCTGAATATAGCTCATGTTGGGAGTTTGTCCGTGAGAATGGACAGAGGGGGCCGGTTAGCTCAGTGGTTTGAGCACGGTGCTGGCAACAAGGACTAACACCGAGGTCGCGGGTTTGATTCCCGCTCGGTCCCCATGTGTTGCCAGGTCTAGTTGAGAAGTGGCGTCCCTGCCCAAAACAGGGAGGTTGGACTAGATGATCTCTAAGGTCCCTTCCAGCCTATGCCATTCTATGCTTCTATGCTTCTATGATAAGAGGCTTCTCGTACACAAGATGTGCATGGGAGTGAATGGGAGATTTATGATCAAAACAGACCTGGGAAAGTCTGTTCTCCCTATGTGATAAGAGTGTGATTGGAGGAGTACATGAGCTGATAACAACCCTGGCTGCATAGTCAGGTCTCCTGTTTGTAATCCACAAATAGTGCTTCTTGCTAATAAGTATAAATATGTGTGTCTGCCTGCAATAAAGCGAATTCCATTTTCCACCATCTCAGAGTTCGTGCGCGCTTCTCCACAGTTAAGCTCTAAATTCTCCGAATAACAGACCATTCTGATATATATTAATGTGAAATTTACACAGCTCATTCCCACATCATGACAATATATAACAATGCAACCACATACAGCTTTTCTCATTATACATCATCAGGAGTTTTTTTGCAGGTTGTCATATGCATGTCACTTTTTGTAAATTACAGCTTTCATGATTGTCTACTCATGCCACTATCTTCATGGTTCATTATACTTTTGCTGAATAACTTGTTTCCTGATTTTTCTTTTAACTATAATGCTGTAGTAATTTTCTGAGCATGTGTGTCCTATGACATTTTCTCTCAGTAAAGGTAATGTACATGGCCAACAACTAAAACTTCACTAGGGGGAGAAGGTGTTGTGGAAAATCAATTATTTGTTTAATTTATTCCAGTAGGTTAATCTTCCAGTCATTGTAAGGTTGATTCTTCCTTGGCTATGTTTTTTTTGTTGTTGAAACTTACAGAAGTTGACACATGTTGATATCTGGAAAACATGCAATGCTATTATTTACTTTTATTAAGTTACAACATCGTGTTTTCCTTTGGACTACAAGAACTATTGATACAGCAAAAATCTATATGTTTGACTAAACAATCTCTTTTACTGCTGAAATGCAGTTAGACAGTGAGTTGGTGTTCTGAGATTTATTGACACAGATGCAATTTCAATGAAAGATCTTAAAAATGTTTCTTGAACTTTATATACTATGTGACAACTATTGCTCCTGAAGAAATTTAATTTTTAAATGTATTTGAAATTTGGTTTACTTTTTTTTTGTTCTCTGTTGATAAGTGATTTTAAAAGATGATATTTAGGCCATTATAATGCAGTGAAATTCAATAAAAATTCATAGTTCTCTCATAGGCAAGTCCAAAATGCTCATTAAAGCAAAAGTCACCCTTGAATTTACTTGTAGTATACTCAGTAATTGTCTTAGTCATTCTTAATGCCAAGAAATTGGGAATTCATGAGAGGTTGGGGGAAATTATGCTGACTGTTAATTATTCAAAACTCTTCCTGTTTGAGGAATACAAGCTCATATCGAAGGCATGAAAAAATATACCATCTGTTACTACTATGTCCATTTAACATTACTATTGTCAAAACTGAAGTAGTCCTCAAATGTATCTCGGTATTTAATGCACTTCTTTAAAAAAATAATAAAAAATGTACCCTGCCCTTTTTAGTACTTTTACATAGTCTACCCCTTGGGCTTCATTTCAGCATTTCCCACAGATCCACAGCTCTTTCAGCTCCTTACACTTGCATATGACCATATTGCTCAGTGTATGAGCATTCATTTTCAGAAATACCAGAAGATACTTGAGAAAACCTGTATGTACGAGGACTTTTGCTTGGTATTTTATAATGAATTCTTAGTTAAGAGATGAAATTGGAGATAAGTAGAAGGAATTGCATTCTTTAGAATGGAACTGAATTCAAGCTAATGGCTCAGCAGCCTGTTAAGAGAAAGAAGGTTAAGGAGAGTCTGATCTTTCATACTTATGGCAATGCAGAAGCTTTATTGCAGAGGAGTTTCTCATTGAAAACCAACTCAGAGTATGATTGAAGACAGTGCTAGAGTGAGTCTGTGATTAATCTGAATGCAGAGTACTGTGAGCTCTGATGTGTACAAGGAGGAGGCACCAGAAGTATTTTACAAAATAGGAGGACATGACCTTTAAATATAATGCAACCTGATTTTCAATGTTTCAAGTGAAATTTAAAATTATTAGTTATACAGATGAATGATGAGATTTCAGCAAAATGAATCACTGAAAAACTAATGGTTTTGTTTGTATCTCATAGTGACATATGAAAATGTTTATTTTTTTAGTATCAAATTTAGCAATTGTGTTAATACCTAGTTTTTATTATAAGTACCTAATGTCTCAACATATTCATAATATTTCATATTATGTCAACCAGATTATTTATGTAATACCAGTTGATTTTTTTAGCTTACTTAAAAGCAGTTTATCTTGTGCTGTCAGCCAAATTGTCTCATAAATATTGCTGTTCTTTCTGAGAGCTCTCAGAGAATAAAAATGCATAATTCTTTTAGTCAGAAAAAGTGAAATGTGACACAATACAACAAAGACTAGGTGTTCCTATCATTTTTAATTCACTCAAACTGAAGTAAACAAACTTGGGTGGGTGGTGGGGTTGTGGAAGATGGAATACCTGTAAAGACTACAGAAAACCTCTTTAGCTTCATTGCCTCAGGTAAGGTATTTGTCTGTGCCACTGGCAACTGGCCAATTTATTGAACTT
>NW_009694019.1:0-17587 GCF_000703405.1 Apaloderma vittatum | reverse complement strand
GGAATTCATTTAGACTGGAATGTTATGGTATAAGTATTAAATGTATTTGAAAATCACTAGCTACATTTCTACAGGGCATTAGGTTCTGTCAGGAGGGTTAATCGTCTCATGCGTTACACGTAATTGTGTAAAATTTCCCATTTCTTGTGTCATTTACTACCCCCTTTGTCTTACTAAATGCCAGAGTGTGAACTGCAAATGTTGTTATCTCTACCAAAGTGGGGCCTTCTGAAATAATGCAAACCTTGGCAAACTGTGAACTCTCCATGACCAAGGTCAGAAACCTGCTGTTAGAATGGGAGCATAAGAATAAATTAGATTTAGCTGCAGTCTTCAACAAACTGCCCAAATCAGAATGAAAAGACCAGGTTGTCGAGAGGGACCTGAAAGGCAAGGAGCCACATGACTAAGCAACTCAAAAACTGCGAAGAGGGCTTTTAGGGGGAAGGAAAACAAGGGAAGGAATGAGCTTGAATAAGTATCCCACATAGAGAAGAAACTGATTGTCCTGATTTGAGAGCACCAGGATAAAAGTTCTCTGGGGCTCCTGGCACAGGTGGCGATCACAGTGGGGGAAGGGGGGGCAGCTCTACCTATCGGGAGGGGAGGATGGATCAGGTGACCCAAATGGACCAATCACAGTATTCTTTCCCATGGTGCTCGGTATATAAGAGCCTCTAAGACAAGCCTTTGGGACCTTTAGTGTTTGTCTTGCTGGGAGTAGTGGCTGTTGTTGTATTTCCCTGTGGTGTTCCTGTCTACTGTTTTTATGCTACAGAGGAGCACCCTTTTGTCAGGACAGGTTGTCTTTCCTTGCCTCTTTGGGTGAGAGTAGCTTAATTTTCTGGTTTTTGGTGGACTGTCATCAGGATCCTGGGCTAGAGAGTGCCTCTCTGCTGCTGAGGCTGATCTGGGATTTTTTTGCTTAGGGCCTAGGGGGTATCAGGAAGGCATGGGTTCAGTATTAACATATTCATTTGTATCTTTGAGTATATTTGCATACTTGCATATACTGTATATAGTTTGACATCTTCATTGCTGTTCAAATATTGGACTGAATTTGTAGGAGTTATGATTTACAGATCCCTTCCCAAAGAAGCCTAAGGAGGGAGGAGGATGCCTCAATTGAAGCATACCTGCTGTTGAAGTATCTTGAGAATTAGGTAGAGGAATTACATGAGAAAACTGTCAAACTGAGTGAAATCTGCAGCTGAAGACTGGATGACATGGCTGGCAACAAGCCAAGAAGATCCATGATAGCACCTACTGTGATTGAGGAAGACCTCTCTAATGAGGTATTACGATGCTGCCCACAGTAGCTGAAATTTCAAGCCTAATGACAACAAAAAAAAAAAGGATGTGGAAACCTGGCAGGCTGGAAAAGCTGTGAGATTAATGATCGTCCTTCCCATGAGGATGAGGTGTATTGTTCATGAGTGACTCACTCCTGTGTGTATTGAAAAATTAGTTTAGTGACTAGGAAGTGTAGGAAGTCTTCTGTCTCTCAGGAGCTTAAATGACAATTAACTGGGAGTTCTCATTCATGTTAGCATGACTGATGTCATGGTGATTCTAAGCAGGTCAAAAGCGACTATGAGACTCTTGGAGGAAGGCTGAGGGGGTTGGAGCTGTTGTAATGTGCTGCTCAGTCCTCCTGGTCATGCAGGAAAAAAAGTGTCCTACAATGCTTCTATGCAGAAGCAATGTCACCAAAGAGGGCTTTGGCTTCTTTGAAAACAGCATGAACTTGCAAGGAAATAAAGGGTGAAATGGAACTGCTTAGCCTGATGAATAGTGTTTCAGCTTTAGAAAAGCTACACAAAGAGTATGCAGTTTCTTCGTTGTTTCTGTGATGGTTTACATGAGAAGTAATGGTCTTAAACTGCAATCAGAAAGAATCTGTTTTATTATAAGGAAAACTTCGAATGCTAGGTAGAGCTGTACTTGCTAATAGATTGACTCATAAGGAATTCAGAGTGCCATCATGCCCAGGATTGTACAAATGGATGGGGCAGATAGTTTTCATATACTGAGTTGCTTTTTCGCCATGTTTCTATTATTTGTTATTATCATAACCATATTCATAGCAGGACTTGCAACTGTGTTCAGAAATACTAGGATAAGACAAACTATGACTACCATTAGACTAAAGTTTTTTTCCTCTATTTCTGTGGCATTCCATGACAACTTCAAGTTCTGTTTTATTTTTCAGAAGTTATCTATGCTATTTTAATTTCTTTAAGAAATTAGAAGGTATGAAATCTGACTTTTAAGCCAGGAGAGATATATAGAGCAACACTTAACAGTTTAATAATGTAGTTTCTGCTGGAAGAATGACATGGAGTTGTTTATTCTGCAGTAATTACTGGTGGAGAGAGGAGCTAAGAGATTCAGACCTGTTAATTAACCATCAAAACCGAATAATCAACAGTTTGTATATTCAAGCCTTTCTCATGAGTGTTTGTGCAGACAGATGCGTATTACTGCCACGATTTTGTGAAAGAGGATGATCCAGGGTTTTCACTGTGCTCTTACTTCAAAACTTACCTCTTTTCTTTGCCTTAACCTGGTTCTTCTGACAAGTGCAGGTATCTTGAAGCTCCAGGGTGGTGTTGCTGGTTTGATTTAGTATCATGTTGAGGATGTAACTACTTCTTTGGCATTTTGTTATCTTTTAAACCATTATGATATGTTACTCCTGCCATATTCTGAAGCTTAGGCCTTACTTTTCTGTGTTCTCAAACAAAAGTAAAATAACTCAATCTTTAAATGCAAAGTATTTGGAATATAAGTGATTTAGAATTCCTATTTAAAAAAGGATTGTCTAGGGGAATCTAGAATAGTTATATGTCCGATGGAAATTCTTGATATCTTCAAAGGAAGATTGGATTAATAGTTCCTAAGTACACTACATCTTTACTTGAGTCTCTATATTTCCTTAAGAAGTAAAAGGGATTTGAATACTTATGAAATATTTAAATGGCTTTCTATAGCAAATTGTTATTCTTCAGTGGATATTAAAATTGCTTTAAATTACAAATGAAAGAGTTACTCGAAAGGAATATATTTCACTATTTTGTGAGTAGATGTTTTTCTGATGATTACCTAAACCAGCTTTTTTACTCTTAGTGTGATTGATACTGCAGTCAGTTGCATTTTGTTATCTGAAGCAATACTTCTTTTATCTCCTTCTGGGTATTTGGTTTATTTTTTTAATTCTTGTTGTTCACAGTCTTTCATGTAAACGTTCAGTAGAGGAACTTACGTTTCTCACTTGGAGATTGGTTAATAGTGGCTTTTTCAAGCACTGACTTTCAGTTGTTACCATTGTTTCCAATAATATGCATATTGCTGATGGCATTTTAAATGTGGAGATTCACCGTTTGTGTTGTTTGTAACACAAGCATCTGTAAAAAAAGCACAGTAGCAATATTATCATTAAGGTAGTGTCCAAACTTAGGAATAGATGTTAAATATTGCAGGAATAAATGAAGTCATTCATCTGTCAAAGTGAAACATTTTTTTTCTATTAAGTAAAAGTAACTGCAGTCCTAATATTGGAAGATCACAGATGTGTGAAGACTATGCTGTGTGCTGTTGTCCTGGTGTTACTCAGTGCATCACTGAATTGTTTTGAATGAGAAAGGAAATAAATTTAGATGGCATGCAGATTTACAGTCATAGCTTGGATGGCCATTTGTCTTTTGGTAGTGCTCCTACATGCCATAATTTGATAAAAATATATTTAGTATGAACTGTTGTGTGCTTCTTTGAAGTTTTCTCTGATTCCCTCTTTTTTCCAATACATATGTACTCCAGGATAACAAAATCTCACAACCTTACCAAAACTTAGCTGTCACATTGAGCAAATAAAAGTCTAGCAAGGGCAGAAGATCAGATTAACCAACTAATAATTCTAAATGCTAGTATATACTTTCTTATTCATAAGGTTGTCACAGCATGGATTCATGTGGTTTTTTCCATAGTGCTCCAGGTAGTAATGATCTTGCTACCTATTCACAATCACTTAACATTCAATGACATGAACTCTAGTGTTGCTTTAATGCACAAGATAAAGTTAAGAGCTATTTAATAAATTTACATTCTTGTCAAGCTATTATATTTTAATTAGCTCTTAATGAATGTAAATCAGCAGTTATGTAATGCAGACAGTTGCTGAAGAGGGCTACAGAGTCTAAATTGTTTGGGGAAATGCAGATATATGGTCAGCATAAGTTAAAATAATAGATGGTTCTTTTTTAATTGGAAAATTTCTGACAAGGAAGGAAACCTGCAAAGTTATACAACATCTATAGGCTACAACAAAACAATAAATCATATGTGAAAGTGTGGGAGATCTGATCTACTGACTAAGTCAAGAAAATACTAAGCAGGAACTGACACCCACTCATTTCAAATGTTGCCCTTCAGTCTTGGCTTTTCCTATAGGTATGCCAAGGGAGTGGTCTAAGTCAAGCACTCTGTCCTGACAGCTAGCACCCCCTATATTATTACTTCTTGCAGCAGACTAGTTGTGAAACCTGAGACTCACACTGTCATTAATCATCTTTCCCAGTATCACATCAGAACTGTGAGACTCTCCTTTACAATAATTTTTCAGGAAATCAGATTAAAGCAAGCAAGGGAGACATAGAGTTTTCAAACATATGATCGCTTTTATTTAAATTCTTAAGAATTGGTAAAACGTCAAATCAGTGCCCTTATCTCTAGATCATACAGCCCTTAAGGGTCGTTAGGGTGGTATGTGCTCATTGAAAGGTACATTTCCTCATCATCTCTTGAGGATCCTGTGATTACATTGGAATAGCAAATTTCATTAAAATAAATAGGTAAAAAAGGTCAAACAAGCCCCTAATACATAGTATTTTTAAGATTGCACTTTAAAATCCTCTTATGGAAACTGGAAATAATTATTGCAGTGCTATTTGCTTAAAGAAAGTCTGAAATAGTAGCTCTCAGAGGAGTGAACACTTGAGTTTTGTTTCAATTTAATGTGAAAGTTTAAACCCCAGATTTTCTGAGCTTAATCAGCTACATTCCCAGAGGGCAAAAATAATGAGGTACAATTCGTACAAAAAGATAATAGTCTGGAAAGGTGTTCTTCTGGATTACTGCTGCTCTGGCAGTAAATAAAATTAAACTAAATTTTAAAAAGTTGTACACCTGAAGCCAAAGCCTGCTCATCTCCTCATCCTGCTTAGGAGTGATGTTTTCCCTGTTCTTTGTTTCTTCTGCAGAGCAGGCACAGCCATCACTGTGAAAACTGTCCATCTGTGGTGGCAATATCTAGTGCCACCACAGAATTAACCTGTGGTGTATTCATCTCTATGTCTCACTTCGTATCATCTCACTGTCCAGCATTCTTCATGGCTATGATGCTGTAACATATTTGGCCAGTTGAATTTTCAGAACATATCTAGTCACGTATGTTTGTACCCTTATCACAGTCAATTATGCTTTGAATTGTTCTTCTGTGATAGCTTCGGCTATCCATTAGTGGTCTCATATCAACATCACTTGCCTATTTGCTACTCAGGTACAACATAATTGCATAGACCTTATTTTTGATGCCTTCTTACTCCTTGAATGTTTAGATGATCACTAGAGTTTTTCCCTAATACACATTCAGGAGAGTTGAATCAGAATAAAACTTTATCCCTCAGCACCTGTTGTTGGGGGTTTTTTTGTTCGGTTGGTTTTTTAACACAAAGTAGAAGCAGATACTTCTTACTAACTTCAGTTCAGCTTTCATAGTGTTTCCTATGTCTTTGCTTTGAGAACAATGTTTGTTTGCTATCCGTGTCTTTTGTCTCATTTTGTAACACTCTTGATTTTTATTTTTTTTTATTATTATTCCTTTGGATAAACACATAAGACTGCCTACCTTTCTTTGTGCAGGATCTGCAAGAGTAAAATATTACGTGCACGTATGTTTGCAGTGTATCATACTGGTTTCCTGTGATGAAATCAAACACTATTCTTTTGAATCAGTTACACAGTGCTTTGCGCTGTGATTATGCTTAGTAAATAATGGTATTACAGTGAGTTCAGTAAAGTAATAGGAGACTGAAGGAACATTGTTAGATAATCTATTACGTAACAGAAGTTATTTCTTATTCTTTTTTATGTGTGAAAAATGTTTATATTTAGATTTTGATTCTTAAAAATTGGTAGATATGGATCATCTGTAGGTTATGTTTTACTCAGGGTATTTTATAACATTCTGAGAAGAACAATATACATTTCAAGAAATCATCACTATATCATCTAGAAGTAAAACATGGTTGATTTAATTCATCAAAGTAACAGCAGTTGAAACTATGCTATCGAACTCGATTCCCGCTCGGTCCCCATGTGTTGCCTGGTCTAGTCGAGAGGTGGCGTCTCTGCCCATGACAGGGGGGTTGGACTAGATGATCTCTAAGGTCACTTTCACCCTAGGCCATTCTATGATGTATGATATTCTAAGCAAAATACTGAAAATATTTATTTAGAGGCAAATACAGTTTCATGTAAAATACTTTGATAGTTTGGGGTTTTTTTTTACTTCACATATACTGTTGTTTTAGTAAAATCCTTTTTCTTGGAGATTTTTTTTCATAACTTAAGTATTTCAATGTATTGGCTGTATCCTTTGCCTAAACTAGTTTTACAGTTTTGACAGGGATTTTAATAGCTCCTACTAACACAAACAGATTTAGGGATAAATCCAAAAAGTCTTGAAATCTATTTTTCTTTTTTTTAAAAAAATGGATTTCATCCACCTTTTTTCTTTTAAGAAATCATGTAAGATAGCTGATATCTTATAGTGGTTTCAGTTTATTTTAATACTTTGTCCACCAAATGTCCTAGCTGCATGCGAGAAGGGAGGGTGGAAATATTCTGACCCTTTTACTTCAGGATACTTTTGAAAATGAACTGAAATTGCATGCCAGCATGTTCTTGACAGTGAAAATTATCCTTTGAGAGTGAAACTGTGAGATGTCGGTGACAGCCTTACAGACTTGCTCAGTATTTCAGTGAAGAATGGAATGAGGTTACTGCTGCAACAAATAGTCTTTCTAAAGTCTGAAAAACACAGTGCCAATCACATATCTCATATAGCTGTTTAGAGCTGTTTTAATCACGGGAGGAAATTCAAGGGTGATTCTTCTTTTCTTCTGAAAAGGTATACCTTTAGTTGAAGCAGTGCAGAAGTTACACTGTGGTTTCATGAGTTTACAATGGATTCCTAGTTGTCAAAGTCTTTGAAGATGTATTTCATGCTCATTTACCCATAGCTCCAAAAACAATTGTGAAAGATTAGCATCAGAGAGCAAAAAATATGTTCTAGTTATTACATATGTCAGACATGCACATGGTAGGTTTACTAGGTTTGCTCAAAATATTTCATGGCTTATGCTTAAAATAAAAAAGAATATTTTGATTTTATTACTGGCGGCAATGACTAAACTCCACACTAAATTCTTCTTGTATTAAACACTTTTGTGTCAGAAAGCTGGCAGTGTTTATTTAGATGGAGGAGTCAGTGATTTCCAGGGCTAGATGCAAACTCCTCATGAATCAGGTGTGTAAGAGTGATTTTCTCTTTGCTTTTTACCTAGAGGTATTGTTGAATGTTTTGACAAAAAATTACTTGAACACTTGTCAAAACTGATTTTGCACCTAGGATACAAGGGTGGAGTAAGTGATATTTTAAAGGCTATTCCAACCCAGTTGTCTGTCATTCATTGAGAAGAGGAATTTTTTTAAAGCTTGATGACTTTAGTGGACAGCAGTAAGTTGTTCTGAATTACTTACATAGTTAAATACTTCAGTTTGCTACAGCTTCTAATCAGGAAAAAGGAAAAGATGTAGTGTTGTAGAATTTAGAAATAATTTTGCGTGTATTTGCATTTCCTGTATTCTCAACAGTAGAACGAGCAACACAGTGGCTGTAGAAATGTCCTGTTATTCACAGGAGCTTGTCAAAGATTTCAGTCCCTTAACTATAGGAGATTTTTTTTTTTACATATGTATTTGGGGAGTGGCTGATATATCCAGTGTTTGGGTTTTTTTCTGCTAGTGACTGAGTATTAATCTCTTTCTTTGTTCATTTTTGTAGATAAAAAAAATCAACAGGAATTTCCCCGTAAACCAGCAGGTAAGAAAAGGAAAATCTGGAGTTGTTTCATTTATAATTCTACTTTTAACTGTATTTAATTGTGTGGTAGCTGTGCATTATTCTACCTCAAGAATTTTCAGTACATTTTCTTTAGAGTACTTTGTTTCCTCAGAAAAGGTACTTTTTTTTCCCCCTAAAGTCAAAGGAAACTGCAGTGTTTGGTCCAAGTAAAATAATGCCTAATCTTTTCAAATTAACTTGTTTAATTCATATGTATTTATATGTGTGTGTAAAAAATTTATTCAGAATGCATCTTGCCTATTTTACTACAAAAGGGGAAATGGGACTTTTATACTTTACAGCATTAGCTGGTATCTACCAGTGTTCTAAACTGTTATCATATCACTGGAAAGCACTGCAATGTCTTTTTAAAGAGGCTTCCCTGAATAGTGATGATTTCTTGTAAAATACTTCACGAGCACAATTGTTTCAGGTGACTGGATCCAGGAGATGAAGGGATAGAGCTGTGTGTCTTGAGAAATCTCCTCTTTCCACAATTATTTTTTTTTTTTAAAGAAGCAAAACTAGTGATTTGTCACTTCCACAGTTTAAAGATAACCACTTGCATTTGAGCATTTTCTGAAAAGTGTCTATAACATCAGCTACTGGCAGTGGCAAAGAAGTACTTCTGTCTCTCAAAAGAAGGAAGAGCAAAATGCTGACTAAATAAAATGATTCTTAAGTAGCTCCATTTTCACTCTTATGATTTACTCTGAACTTACCTCTTTGCTTTTATTACTGTAAAAAAAAGGGAAAAAAAATATAAACAACATTTATAATGTCCCAGCAGGCTAACATAATAATTCAGTGATCTCTGCTCTTTTGGAATTCTTGGTGTGTGTGGTCAGTAATGCATTTTCCTCTTCATTAGAATTGTGGAGAGCAAAAATTACTTCCTTGGCTTGAATAGCTTGTTGGTCATGTTTCATCATGTCTCATCAGCATCAATCACTACATTTCAAAGGAATTACCATGGACTGCTTCAAGAAAGTCAGCCAAAAGATCCAACTGAAAAGAGAGGCTGATTTGATGGGCACTGAGACTGATAAGGTCTTACTGTCCATCAAATACTGAAAAAGAAAAGTGTTTATTGATCTGCTGGTGTCTGGAAATTTTAGAGAACATTAATTTCAGAAACAAACTCCCTTTTGAGTTTACCTTATGTAAAAAGCTGTGGGTTTGTTTGAGCTTGTGGGTTTTTTTACTGTAGGAGGAGCTACATAGTATCACTGTAATTTAATACTGTACACATAATGCGTATTTTAAATATGCACTAAAAATAATACTGTGTCATAGACAATATTTCCATAATTCCAGAGGGAAACTGGTAAAGACCTCATAGCAGAGAGGCACAAAGAATAGAATATGTCAAGGTTTCAGTCAGAGGCTTCTCTGTTTGATCAGCCAACATGGGAGAAGAAATAAGGGCATGTTTCCTTCCCTTGGAATGCATCACTGCTGTTCAGCTGTTGCACTGACTACAGCAAATGCCAGGCCCTGTGGGAGCCATCATTAGGCAGGTCAGTTCTGAAGAGTGGCTCACCCTTTCCAAATGACAGGAAAATACACCCTACCTCAATTAACTGGACGGCATATTGAGGACAAGCACTGCCCATTCCTCTTCAATTCCCAGTCTACATTGGCCACCAGGAGTTTGTGAATGTGCTCATCTCAGCTGAAAATCCACTCAATAGCATTTAGGGAAATCAGCATTAGATAGTCTTTCATGCAAAATCTTCTGATCCTTCTCCGGGTGGGAAACCAAATGTATTGCCTTCAGCTACTGGAGACTTTACTACACATTATAATCCTAGTTTGCTATTTGGCTTTTATTGGAATTCGGTATTTACTGACTGCCATGCCAGGAGGACTAACTGGATGCATCTGATTTAGGTATGGAGTGAAATTCAAGGTTTAGATTTAAGTTTTAGACTGGCCTTCAGTTCACCTCCTCCTGTCCCTACATGTACAGCTTCAGTGTTTATAAATTACATTTTGTAAAGTCATATATTTCTGATTGCACTTTTAGCTTATTTTACTCAACAAGCAGTACAAAGTACAAAGTGCTCAACAAGCAGTAAAGAGCAGATTCAGTATCTGACAAACCCAGGGAGCTGATTTTCCATTTTATTAGCTTGTGGCTGTGCTCATGTATGTGTTCATAAATGCAGTAAATAGTCTTTTGCTTCTCTACTATAGAGACAAAAATTGAGTCTCAAGGTTTCACATGAAGTAGAGATTAGAATATCTTGGCAGAGCACCATATGCTTTTTTTTTCCTGTGCTATACGTCTCATCTGTCAAGATGAATTCAAAGGCTATAACCCTCCACTTTTCATCAATGTTGAATTCACAAAATAAAGGCTAATGGGGAAAACCACTATTTCTCTTCTATCCACAGGCAGCATGAGCATTTTCAAAACATTTGTCTTGACTCTACGGCAGATAAGTCTTGTTAAATAATGTTAAATTATAAGAAAAACTTTCTCTTTAGGTTTTTCCTGCATTTATGGGAAAAAAGAGTTGGTAGCTGTCCTGTTCAAAGCTAACATCTTACAATGAGAATTATATGAGAATGAGACAGCGTTTCTGTCTCCACAACTGTGTTTAATTTGGTTTTAAAACATGATGGCATAATGAATTGATGCTGCACTAAGGCAAAAAACTAGGATATAATTGTGCATCTCAGATTCCTCAGGACTCTGTTATCATGAATCCCAGTGTTTTGCAGGAATATTTACATTCTTGATGAAGTTCACAAATCTATGTGGATATGCCCATTTTCTTTTGCTTTTGATACAATTTAATAAAAACAACTACTTGAAGCTCTACCATATCAGCTATGTAGTATCACCTCGTAGTCTGGCTTAATAAGCTGCTGCTCAGCTTGGCTAAAGTTCTGCAGTTCAAATCACTACTAAAAATACAGCTCAGTGAGTTTATTAGATAAAACTTAACTTAAAAACACTGTATAAAGGTCAGTACACGCAAATGTCATAGTGGCTGTCTTGCCTGTCACTCAAGCCAGTGTCCTTTGCTGCAGATGTGTTGTATCTCTATTACACTTAAAAAGGTGAATTGGATTGCTCAAGTGGACTGATAGGACAACATCTGTTCTAGTGATAAGCATCTGTATGAAAGACAGCATGAACCTTTTATTAGCTGCAGAATAATAACCTCCAGGATGACATTGCTATTACTAATATTTTTGAAGTGGAATGATTAAACTGTGTTCTACAGAAAGGTGACATGTCCTCAAAATAATCATTAATCTAGAAGTACATTAAGGACAGTGGTTTTGTTCCCTCTCCTTACACATATTTTGTTTGGGGGATTTTTTAGTATTATAAAGTTTTCTTCCCGATTTTGCATGACTGTTGAATTAGTTATTTCTCAATATGCCATTACTGTAGTTCCTCAGAGTAGCCATTCTACAGCTCTTGACTGACAGCTAATGAACTTTCAGGTCCTGTGGTACATCTGTTCTATCACCATCTGTTGTCACAGTAAGGATTTGATCAGGTTTATTTTGAAGGAAAATATCTAGCATGAAGCTTCTATTGTTAAATGTTTATAGAAACACACAGGGGGAGCTTAGTTCTTGCTGTTAAATTAAGCAGAAGTGCACGATAGGGTGTAAATTACGCTGTGCTAATTCCTTGCATTGTATTGCAAGCCATCTATAGCACTCGACATGGATTATTACTCCATGACATAAACATTTGAAAGGCTTGTGTTGCTTACTAATACTTTATCTAGCTTTCTGTGAATTTATAAAATATTTTATACAAAATGCTTCTGAGGCACTCTCAAATAAAAAAAACCACTATGATTCCTGTGGCCAATAAAAGATTTTTCTTCCCTTTTAAATTGTAGTCCAATGTAGTTTTTGAACTTCAGGACACAAAAAAGTTTTGGAAGGGCAATACACACCATAGATTATTAGAGATTTTAGGCTGAGGAAACCAGGCTGATATTTCAGAAGGTCAGACCTCTTCCTGAAGATAGTGGGTTGCCTGACGAGCCAGACAGCATTCATGTTGTGAGTCACTGTATGCAGTTATGTGATAGCAATCCTTGTATTCTAGGGCTGCATACCCTCTAGCTCATGGCAGGAAGGAAGTAATTTGGACACCTGCTGGAAATTTAGATCATAGAAAAGAGTGATTAGATCAAGTTCTTATTTAAATTTCAAACTAGAAGTCTCAAGCTGCGTATCAAATAATTTCTGCATGTTCAGCAAATTCAATTTTGCCTCAAGTATAGTTTTCATCCTCATTTACATGTTTTTCTCATTTATCTTCTCAGTTTTTTTCTAATAGTAACTCATTAGTACAAAAAGTATTAGTTAGCTACTTTTTTTCTCTGTAACATTCATGTCATTTCCTGAAAATTGCTTTCAGGAATTTAGTGACCAAATTTAGTGACCACATCCATGTTAGATCTGTGATCAGATTTTAGTCAATACCAGGATGAATGTACTCTATTCTCCACTAAAGACTTAAATTGGGCAGATGAATGAAGTCAATCTAAATGCCTTGTTCTGTTGTAAACATTTATGTGAAATAACGAGACGTTATTAAATGAAAAACTACATTTATAAACAGATAAACATAAATTACTCATCTTCTGGTTCTGGATGAAGAGTTACTAGATAATTCATGAGTTTTTAGGTAGATTACAGTGGGGAGTTGTGAATCTGTAGGGAAGTGATGTGATGACTAGCTGTTACCTGTTTGGTTCCAGAGGAACACAGAACCATTGGGATAAGATCCAAGATGACTGGGGTGTAGCACTACCTTTTCAACAAGGCCTCTGGTGATAGGATAAAGCACTCTGGCTTTAAAGAGGTTTAGACTAGATATGAGGAAGAAATTTTTTACAAGGAGAGTGATGAAGCCCTGAAACAGGTTGCCAAGCAAGGTGGTAGAAGCCCAGCTTGAACATTCAGGTTCCACTTGGATGGAGCTCTGAGAACCTGATCTAGTTTCTAGATCTATGTCCCTTCTTGCTGCAGGGGACTTTAGACTTCTAAAGATCTTCTCCAACTCAAACCATTCTATGATTCTACCTCTCGCAGCTCAAATGGACAAGTCTGACAGCCCTTCTCTTTTTGTGGCTTTAGGGGTTTGATGCAAAGTTTCATTCATTCATGTCAAGTTCAACGCTCTGAATGCTTCCACAGACTCTTTTGAAGAAAATAATGGAAGTTCCTGCTATAAATAAATAAATACATATACTTCATGTAATAATATATTTATGCTTATTTTGTGCTGACAGTTATGGCTTGACAGTATTCACCTAGTAAGTGGAAGCTCAGTCTACTGCTTTCCAGATTAAAGTGTTTTTACAAGATTTTTTCACCTTGCTTTACACTCCTCCCAGGTGTGAAATAACGTGCTCTCTTATTCCACAGGTTTTTTGTGTCTCTCTGCATAGTGTTGTAGCTTCATTAGGAGCTGTATACCTCTGCTTTTAGCTTGATGCTTAGATTAGAAGATGAAAGATACAGGTTTGACCCTCTGACTTTGTGGATGCTGTTATTGCTAGGTTGCTGTAATAAGGGCTTTCACTTCAGTTGCTAATTTTTGCAACAATACGATCTAAACATTTTCTTAGTAATCCTGACCTTGCCTATATCCATCTGTGGGTCTTTCCAAATCAGAACATGCTCTCCCCCAGCGGATTTAAGCAGAAAAATCATTGCTTCCAGATTTGTCATGAAGCTTAGACATGGAAAATACTTGCAGTTCTTCCCAGAAGCATAACTGCATCTATTAGGAGGTCAGATAGTGAGAAGCTACTGAATTTAAATAGCAACTGTAGGAGTTGCTTATGTTGCATCATTTTATCCCTGTGTTGTATTTATATGCATGGTGTAAATCCTGCTTTAAATCTCTAAATGTACTTGGATCCAGTATTTTTTCATTTGCCCAAGGAGTGGGATATGTAGCATAAAAAGGGATACCTGCAATTTAAAAGACAGATTTTTGGGGGAGTTGAATATGTGTGGTCCAAGACTAGAAATATAAGTAGCCAATTTTAAACCAAGAAAAGGCCATTTTTTTTTTATTCTAATAGAATAAATGCTTGCATCTTTTTCATATATTTTATTGACGGATAAGAATTTTTAGCTACTATCCAAATAGGTCAACAAAGTAGGAGGACAAGAAGCAAACTTCAGTATCCTTGCTTAGAAATAAATTCCTTGAATGTCCAGTACGCCTCTGCTTTCTGACACATTCCTGAAAAGTGGTAACAGAGGAAATAAGAAAAAGAGGGAAACAGTCACCATAGTTTTACAGTTATATGTAGAAAGATTAAGTATGGAGGGGGTTTTTTCTCTCTAACCTCACCTTAAATCAGGAATTGTTAATATCCATAGCTTACCAGAAATTAATTTGTTCTGTCTCGACATTTTGGAATTTTCATTGGAGTCTGAGGCTAGAAATACAAACATTCCAATATTTTTCTGTTTTATTGCATGAAGTGTGTGTAGAAGTTCCCAAGAATAACATTAATTTCAGTAGATTAGAATAAAGGTGTTCAGTAAGCCTATACACACATTCCTTGGGGAATTGTATCATCTAAATAAATTAATTGGAATCAATGAAGCATATACTTTAACTGTAGATCGCCTATTAAAGGAGCACATGGGACTAAAACCGCTTAAATATAGTATTTTTAATTACAGTTTATTTCAAAAGGAGAGGTGAATAAGCATTTAGTTTTTTCCTACTTACTTTACGTCTATGCAGATGACTGGTGCTTCATATCCTGCCCTGTGGAAAAAATATTTAGTCTTTTGAACTTCTGAGAACAGTGGCCAAAGAGAATTCTGTGGACTCTAGATGGTCATTGCTCTTTTCCCTTTCATCACAATAATAGTTCATGGAACCAGTGATACAGTTGCTATCTGAATTTCAGAAAACAGTTGATGTGCAGAATAGCACAAAGTAATTGATAATTTATGGATTACCTACAGAGGTGGAGAATGATCCCAAGAAGTATTAATCACTGAAATTGTCTGAAGGAAAACTGACACTAAAATTGATAGAAAATGTTTAAAAAGTAGTTAATTGGAAATGCAGAAACATCCCCTTGAAATTCATAATATGAGGACACTTTTTTTTTTTGTCCTTCTGAGCAGTTGTATTTCCTGGTAAGGACAAACTGTTTAGTGAGCAATAACTGTTTCATATTTAGCTCATTAAAAATCTTTTGCTTTAAATCTTATGATTTTCAGATGCAAAATTTAGTAAGTGCATCCTATTTTATGACACAGCACGTAGAAAACAAACAGTGGCAAGTTGATAAACTAATTTTGGGACCTGAGAACTGAGAAGTTTATTTTTTTTAGTAATAAACATTTTCCTTGATAAAATATCTCTCAGTGATGCTGGGTTTAGAACAAAATAAATGTCCGTCTTTACATTGTAAAGAATGATTCTGGAAAAGGATGCAGATCTAGAGAAGTGAAGGGGCTTGAAGCAGTGGATAGGCGATTCTGTGGCTGGTAACTTCTGGCCAAGGTCCAGACAGGTGCTCGACTTTTTTCTCTAAAACATGTCTCCACCTGGTGGCGGGCAAGTGCTGAGTGTCCAAAGGCACTTGATCCAACTGGCCAGCTCTGAGTAACCCTGAAGTCCAGCAGGTTCAAGCTGCAACAATCTGCATTTTTTAGCAGCTTTCTTTAGATATACAGCTAGAAGTCATGCTGCTTACCATTATTTGTTTAAGAGCCTGCTGTTTATGGTGCTTGCTTAACAGAAGCAATTGTCACTCGTGACTCCAACCTATTGCTCCCAGGAGCCTGCCCTAATGGTGGCAGGTGAGATATGGCAGGCCCTTCTCCTGCTGAAATAGGGTGCTGTTCAAAACCAGCCCCAGACAGGGGTAGAACAGAGTATGCGGATAGGATCCAGACCTCAAACTATGGAGAAAGACCCTGAAGAAAAGGTGCTCTCTGTGAGAGGAGAGAGTTCTGGCTAGGTATTAATTATAAGTTTACATTCATCAATGGTTTAATAAACTTCCTGTAGGTCGCTCTCTGCTCTTCACAGGGCCTTGATTTATTCCACCAGGATCTCTCCTTCAGCTGCACAGATGGCACCCACAGAGGATTATTTTTATGTTATCTTCCCTCCCTATCCCTCTGTAGAGCTCTCTGTGGATACAGAGCCTCAGCGTCTAACACTGAAGCTTGAGCTTCACTCAGTACTCAATTTTGGGGCAGTTACATCCTTTTTGGGTTGTATCCTTTGGTTGGTCATGATGGTGGGACACGCTGCTTAAACAAAAAAAATAAATGCCCCAGTGGAAAGAATCTCTGAAATTGCAAAATAGTTATTACCTGATACTGCTTTAAGACTCGCTTTTTCTGTGAAATTCTGTGAAATTCTTGGGCATACTGAGATGTCAGATGTGAATGAACTACTGACAGGCATTACCCCACTGATGAAAAATAATTAAGTGCAACATGAGGTCAATAAATGTTATTAACTCTGCTGCTAACTCCCTGCTGGAGGCTATTGGAATACAACCAGTGAAAGCTCCTTCAGGATTGCCTAGATTCAGTCTAAACACCAGGCAAATTACAACAGGCTTTGTTCTAACAATGCAAAAAAAAAAAAATCATGTTGTTAAAAAGTTATGAAAAGCAGCATGAATACAGTATTATGTGGAATATACTCAGTATCATATTCTTGAACTAATTGTCCCCTAAGGTTTTTCTTAGCTCCTAAAGGAAGTATTTTCCTCTGTCTTCCTGTCTTTCAGAATGGGACTGCATTGTGGTTCTCTTTCTCAGCCCAGTTGTATTTTGGATATCATTGTTTGAAAATTAATATTTAACGTGGTTCCAAAATAGCCCCTCTTCTCCTTCTTTCTTAGTAATTTATATAGGAAGATTTTTATTTGCTTTAGGAATATATAAGAATGCTTGTTATATACTGTTACTTTACTCTTTTACATGCCAGCTTTTCCACTCTAATTGGAAAGTCAACTGAATTTCAAGTAATTTCAAGATAGCTAGCAACTCTTCCTTCTCATCTGATTCCTCATATCCTCTTTTCCTTTCTCCTCAAGCGCCATAGAATATCAGGGTCATAACCTGATATGGTAACAAATCATAACCTTCACCTCCACTCCACCCGCTCTCCCAGTTAGCAGCTGAGAAGAGATAGTAGGATTTATATTTCATTTCTCTGTAGATGCTTATGAGCAATGGAATAGTCTTCAGTCTCAAGGGTGCAAGCAATCTGTACTAAAAATTGCTTTCCAGAGATGTATTTTAAGGCTGAAAGTCTGCAGCAAGAAGTTTGATACAGTGCCCCCCTGAAAATTAGGGGCCCCCCTGAAAATTAGGGTATATGTGTGTCTCGGTTTAGAAGACAGGGGAAAG